>NC_052147.1:226071903-226371903 GCF_902713615.1 Scyliorhinus canicula
CACCACCCCTACCCCCCTCCAACGCCGCCCCCCCCATCTCTCGCAACGTCGCAACCCCCCCCAACGCCGGGTCCCCCCCCCCTCAACGCCGGGTCCCCCCCCCTCAACGCCGGGGGTAGGGGTGGTGGGGAGGGGGGTAGGGGTGGTGGGGAAGGGGTAGGGGCGTTGGAGGGAGGTAGGGGTGGTGAGGGGGGGGCGACGGTGCGTTGGCCCCGGGCATCCGTCGCCCCCTCTCTGCACGCCGCTGCCCCCAACCCCCCCCCGATGCCGCAACCCCCCCCGATGCCGCAACCCCCCTCCCGATGCCGCAACCCCCCCCCCCCGATGCCGCAACCCCCCCTCCGATGCCGCAACCCCCCCCCGATGCCGCAACCCCCCCCGATGCCGCAACCCCCCCGATGCCGCAACCCCCCCGATGCCGCAACCCCCCCGATGCCGCAACCCCCCCCGATGCCGCAACCCCCCCCGATGCCGCAACCCACCACCTCCCCATGCCGCAACCCACCCCCCCATGCCGCAACCCACCCCCCCCGATGCCGCAACCCACCCCCCCCCATGCCGCAACCCACACCCCCCCCCCTCCCCACACTGAACGGCGTCAACCATCATCAATGGTTGACGCCGTTTTAAAGCAACTGTGATTTTCGCCGACGTGACCCGTGGCCACGTCGGCGGGACTTCGGCCCATCCGGGCCGGAGATTTGTGCAAACAAAAATATAATGAAATCCCGCCGGCGCCAGCTGTTTTCAGAGGCTGCCGGCGGGATTTGCACAGCGCCGGTTTTTGGCCGGTCAGAGAATTAAAAAGCTTGCGGGAGCGGGATTAACGCCGCTGCCGGCCGATTCTCCAACCCTGCGTGGGGTCGGAGAATTTCGCCCTATATTTCCTCTAGTGGGAGAGTCTGGAACTAGGGATCACTGTTTAAACATAAAGGGTGGGATTCTCCTTTCCGGGGACTAAGTTCCCGCGCTCGCCCGAAAACCGACGCCAGAGAATACGGCAGCCGGCGTCGGGGGGCCGGGCGGGATTCACGCCACGTCACGCTTAAGGAGTTGCCCACTTAAAACAAACATGTGGAGGATCTATTTCTCTCAGAGGGCCAAGAGTATTTGTAATTCTTGTCTTCAAAAGACGGTGGAAGCAGAGTTCTTTGAATATTTCTAAGGCAGAGGTAGATGAATTCTCGATAAGCAAGGGAGTGAAAGGATATTGGGGGGAAGGAAGAATGTGGGGTTGATGTTACAATGAGATCAGCCGTGAACTTATTGAATAGCAGAGTTGAGTTGCCAATCCTGCCCCTAATTCCTATATCTAGAATGAACTCATAATTCTTTACCTTAGAAACAAGAGTCTAATCAATCGCTTGTGCCAAGCTTTGCAGTTGCCAAAAGCACACTTCTTACCATGTGATTTTGTTTAAAGCGACGCACTTGGGGTGTGGGAATTGAGAATGGTTGTGGAGCTTAAAGGGCTGCAACAGCTATTTAAAGGGGTTATGTATTGTTTGCTGATCAGGCCTGAAATACCTGCATCTACGTAGTGCCTTTCAAAACCACAGGATATCCCATGTTTCATGAATGAATAAACAAATTGCTGGAAAGGAAGATTGGCTTACTCGAGTCTCCATAATTCTCCGCCTAGGAGAAAAAAAAACTTGGATGAGGCAGTCCACTGTTTAACACACAAATTACAAGAGAGAGTGGATGAGTGAAAAATGTTGCAGCTGATATAAGGCGAGGCATCCTTCTTGCTCCCAAATAGATGGGTGATGTGACCATCAATTCACAAGACACGTGATTGGAAGTGAACAGTGGTTTTAATAGTCTTACAACTGAGCCTGCCTGCAACGAGATGAACTGGCAGCAGGCTCACAGCTGCAGATCTTTATACTTCCAGTTAGTGGGAGGAGCCATGGGCGGAAACATGGGCGGAGCCAAGGGTGGAGCCCACTACAAACTCCTCATCTCCCCCTATGGGCAGAGCCGCGCAACTGCTCGTATACCGAGCTTACAAAGACACAACACATACAATATAACACAGTGTGAATTACTAGGATTGTGATTCAGCACATTCACCCCCTGTAAACAATCAAGTCCAGCCGGGGTGATGAGTCTACAAATTGAGTCGATCAGTGGTTGAGACGTCCTCTGAGATCTACGAAGCACCGGGGTTGCAGCCTCTTCTGGTGGCTGGGTGGTGGCAGTCGCCGAGGGTACCATGGCGGACTCCGGGGGTGATTCGGTCCGAGCTTCGTACCCGACTGGTTCGACTGGTGATGGGGAGCGCCGGAAATCCATAGGCGCGGGGGGCGCGGAGCACGGGCAGTGAACCTGCAGGCGTGGGGGCGCCGTTCGCAGGGTGTTGGGTGGGGGTAGTGTGAGGGGCACCTCGGCGGTAGTACTGTCGGAGTTGGATCCTGCAGGCGCCAGGTCCCGGAGGGAAACAGTGTCCTGACGGCCGTCAGGGTACTCGATGAACACGTATTGGGGGTTCGAGTGGAGTAGGAGCACTCTCTCCACGAGTGGGTCAGTTTTGTGGGTCTGGACGTGCTTCCGGAGGAGAACCGGGCCCGGTGTCTTCAACCATGCGGGGAGCGAAACCCCCATGGTAGTGCCCCAGATCTGAGTGTACGAAGCTCTCGGTGCTCCCGGAGTCAAAGAGGCACGGTTGATTTTAACTGTCATCGTTGAGTTGTGCAGGTGTTTCGGACGCGACTGGTCCAACGTGACCGCGCTGTGTTGCGGATAGTTGGCGGCTCGATCAGCTGTGCTGGAGTGGCCCCGTGATGACTGCCCTCTGAGTTCGTAGTATTCGAGGTGAGTTTCAGAGTTTAAAGAGGGTGGATCCCAAGATGGCCGCCCCCGTGGATCGCACGTGGCGGGCAGCGAGGAAGATGGCACCCAAGATGGCGGCCCCCATGAGTCGCACGTGGCCGGCCATGTGGAGGGGGGTTGCCAAGATGGCAGCCCCCATGAATCGCACCTGTCTGGTGGGGACGGAGTCGGAGTACAGGCCGCAGCATTTCGGGGCCTGCGGGCCTGTGAGTTTTGGAAACGAGTGCTCTGGGCTGTGGGAGAGTTTGGAGAGGGGGATTTATTCGCCAGGCAGACCCGGGCATAGTGTCCTTTGCAACCGCAGCTGCTGCAGGTCGCGTTGCGGGCCGGGCAGTACCGACGTGGGTGCTGGGGCTGTCCGCAAAAATGGCACAATGGGGCTGCATTGTGTGTGGGTGGCCGCGCGGCGCAGGCCTGGGGCAGTCGCTGGTCGGGGGCCCAGGATGGGGTCGCTTGGCCCGCGGGGAACGAGGTGAGGCTGCGGAACGAGACTTCCATGGTAGTAGCCAATTCTACAGTGTCCCCCAAGTTCTGGGCCCCTTTTTCAAGCAACCGCTGGCGCACATAGTTTGACCTGAGCCCTGCCACGTACACATCTCTGACAGCGAGCTCCATATGCTGTTCGGCTGTTACAGCTTGGTAATTACAGTCCTGAGCTAAAGCTTTTAAATCCCGCAGGAATTCATCTAACGACTCCCCGGGGCGCTGGCGGCGGGTCGTAAAAATGTGGCGCGCGTAGACCTCGTTGATGGGCCTCACATACATTCGATCTAGTATGGCTAGGGCCTCCATACACGAGGTAATACTGTTAAGTTGAGTAGAGATACGGTGGTTCACCCTTGCGTGCAGTAGGCTGAATTTCTGCTCCTCTGTAGTTTCTGATGTGCTTGATTCAGCCAGGTAGGCCTTGAAATATCTGAGCCAGTGTTGAAAGATTTCTTTCGCCTCTGCAGCCTGCGGGTCGAGTTCTAGTCGATCAGGTTTGAGGGCTGATTCCATAGTCGTTTTCTTCAAGTTTTCTAAGACTGTTAAATTTATGTGACCATCAATTCACAAAACACGTGGTTGGAAGTGAACTGTGGTTTTAATAGTCTTACAACTGAGCCTGCCTGTGAAGAGATGAACTGGCAGCAGGCTCACAACTGCAGATCTTTATACTTCCAGTTAGTGGGAGGAGCCATGGGCGGAACCAAGGGTGGAGCCCAGTACAAACTCCTCATCTCCCCGATGGGCAGAGCCACGCAACTGCTCGTATAACGAGTTTACAGAGACACAACACACACAATATAACACAGTGTGAATTACGAGGATTGTGATTCACCACAATGGGCAAAGTACGCTTTCCACAGAAGTTTCCTTTCACTCTTGTACCATGACTGAGTTTGATGCTGAGACCTCAGAAAACAGCTGCTAAAGCTTCACACTCTACCCAGAGTGTAACAAGGAGCAGGAACAGAAACAGGCCATCCAGTCCAACCAGTCCCCATGCTGCTGTTTATGCTCCACTTGAGTCTCTTCCCATCTTTTCATATCTTAGTCTGTTTACCTCTCCTCCCTTCTCCCTCATCTGCTTGTTTATCTTCCCCTAAAACCAAAACCTAGAACTATTGCCACATTTCTATTTGGAAAGGACAATTTTCCTCATCTATGGAGCAGAGTTTTCATTTTATTTCCTGCGTCATCTGTCTTTTCAGAAACAAGATGATTGACCATTTGTTCCAGCTCCCACACATCCTTCAGAAACTCCTATGATTTAGTAATGTTTTTGCCCTTGCTCCAGTTCCCCCTCTTGTAAATCAAACTTTCAGCTAGCTTTCTGCTTCATTTTGTTGATTCAGGGACAATCTAGATGCAGGAATGCGGACACTCGTGTCACACCCAATGCACTTTCAAGCTTCCAGTTTCATAACACTACAGCTTTGCTTGCAGGACAGACAGCATGCAACAGATTGGAACAAGCCTGAAAAGGAACGTTGTGCAATTTGAAGAGATAAAGTTGCTTTGAGTGCAGGCCATGCTGGATATCCTGGAGCAGGGAACAGCATGGGGGTGAGCTAGAGTGTTACCTGATGCTTAAAACTAATACCCTCCCTTTTTTCAGTTATTCTTTCTCAATCATTCACTAGCAAGCATTTCATAGAATTTACAGTGCAGAAGGAGGCCATTCGACCCATCGAGTCTGCACCGGCTCTTGGAAAGAGCACACTACCCACGGTCAACACCTCCACCTTATCCCCATAACCCAGTAACCCCACCCAACACCAAGGGCAAATTTGGACACTAAGGACAATTTATCATGGCCAATCCACCTAACCTGCACATCTTTGGACTGTGGGAGGAAACCGGAGCACCCGGAGGAAACCCACGCATACACGGGGAGGTTGTACTGACTCCGCACAGACAGTGACCCAGCGGGGAATCGAACCTGGGACCCTGTTGCTGTGAAGCAATTGTGCTAACCACAATGCTACCGTGCATGCACTCCATCAGATTACTATTACACCTAACATCTGCATTGACACCTCCAGTGACAGATCATTCGCAAAGCGGATATGTCTCCCAGGAATGCTCACATTCTGACATAGAAAAGTCTTCAGTTCCAGTCTCCAAAAAGGCTGTCTTGGTCGACTTGAACATGCTGGGGAATTGGATGAGGAAAGCCGTTTTGCAAGCTTCACTGCTTTTATCATTAGCACAGATCAACGGACATGCTGATGCTGTGCCCAGCACTAAGGGAATGATTGGAGCAGGCATGGGCTGCTGTTTCTCAAAGCAAAACTACATTCAAGTCATCCAGTTTCTCTTCTCACATTTTACTTTGTCCCACAATCATCAGAATATTGAATGACTGAGTACTGGTGCTTCTACAGATTAATTCATAGCTCTTTCATTCCGAGGCTGAGGCACGGTAGCCTTGTGGATAGCACAATCGCTTCACAGCTCCAGGGTCCCAGGTTCGATTCCCGGCTGGGTCACTGTCTGTGCGGAGTCTGCACGTCCTCCCCGTGTGTGCGTGGGTTTCCTCCGGGTGCTCCGGTTTCCTCCCACAGTCCAAAGATGTGCAAGTTAGGTGGATTGGACTTGATAAAATTGCCCTTAGTGTCCAAAATTGCCCTTAGTGTTGGGTGGGGTTACTGGGTTATGGGGATAGGGTGGAGGTGTTAACCTTGGGTAGGGTGCTCTTTCCAGGAGCCGATGGGCCAAATGGCCTCCTTCTGCACTGTAAATTCTATGAAATCTATGAAAATAATCGGCGGAAATCTCCGTTCCTGAGACGCCTTGTTGACGCCGGAACAGATTTTGTGGACTTCCACGACAGCAAAAGCGGCGCTGGACCTGGACCGATTCAATGATTGTTGAGAGGCTAACAAAGGGGCCACGTGGAACACAATTGATTCAAATGAGAAACAGTTCGGGATTCGGCGGTTTCGCGATTAACACTCAGGAGGTTGACAAGCTGCAGCTGCACACACACTGCATTCCACACACACGCACCATCCCGGCCAATAAGATGGCAGCGAGCAGTGTGGCACCAAGATTCACTGATGCTGAGCTTGATACCCTCCAGGACGCGGTAGAGTAGATGCAGGCCACGCTATATCCTGGCCCAGGAAGGAGGCTGCCAGTCACCAGTGTATGCTGTGCCTGGGTGCAGAGGTGGTCAGCGCCACCAGCAACAACGTCTGAACCGAACTGCCAGAAGAAACTGCACTACCTCCTCAGGGCAGCCAGGATGAGTAGGCAGCACTGTGCTCCGAGCACTAACCCCATCCCACATACCCATAACATCGACATCTCCCCCCCCTCCCCCACCCACCCAGAGGACGTCCGAATTCCTACCCTGCTCCACATGCCGGCACCCATATTGGCTGCCATGGCAGGATGCGCTGCCCATTGAGGCCACCAGCTATCCATCTCTGAGTAAGAGAGACACCGCTGAGTTGTGGTTCCACGTGCCATGCATGTCAACTCCCCCCCCCCCCCAACACCACCCCCATACTACCCTCACCCTCATCCCTACCACCCTCAACCCACCACCCTACTCCCCCACCTAGGCCCATGATCTAATCATGCATCTTGTCTTGTGTCTTGCAGGACCTGCCGCTGATGGGGCAGATCCTTCTGGTGTTCCCTAGCCCCCAGCCAGTGTCGCAGCCACAGCCACAGCCCACCCCCCGTGCGCCGAGCAGTGATGACGACAGCAGCACAGACAGCAGCTCTCGACAAGAGACCCAAGACACCCAGGGGCTCGAGTCCATGGATGACACTGATTTCCCGACACAGATGTCTCCACCACCCTCCACCATCCCGGAGACACTCACCGCGGCTGGGCACTTTAGCAAAGAGGCTCCTTTGACACCCTCTTGTGCGCACCACACAGGTGCTCCGGTACAATCAGATGGCGGTTAGAACTCCTGAGGGGACGGACGGTTTGAGAGCGGCCTGACACCTGGGACCAGCTGCCATCCGGATGGATTTCGGGCTTCTGGAATGGACAGTCCCATCTATAGTGGAGATGCAGAGGCAGAACCAGGGACTACATGAAGGATTGTTGGCGACCATCCTGCACCTGCAGGTGCAGTTGGAGGAGTCAAACGGCGTGCAGCAGCAGGAGATGGTGCCGACTATGCGTGCCACCCAACACAGCATGGGTGGCGTCTGCAGTGGAGGCATTGGGGGCGAGAGTGGCAGCTATCAGCATGTCCAAGGCCTGGGGAATTCTGTGTCGGCGCTGGCCAGGGCCCAAGACAGGGTTGCCTCCTCACAGGCAACCATGTCCCAGAGCCACCTGGAAATTGCAATGGTGCTCCTGAGCATTGCCCAGTCACAGCAGGCCATAGCTGGGAACGTCGGCAGCATTGCCCAGGAACTGACCAACGTGGCGCAGACACAGAGGGCCCAGGCCCAGAAGGAGATGGTGCTTCACTGTCTGATGTGACACAGACCCAGAAGGTGGTGGCACAGTCACAGCATGATGTGGTGCACACCCAAACGGCAGGCCACAAGCATGCAGCCCCTGGTTGAGACTAGAGTGGGCCTCCAGGACTGGCAGTGTCAGGTGGTGGGGGAGCCTGAAAAGATACCTCCACTTGCAACCTAATCCCATGGAGTAGCCCGGGGGCCAACGGGCATCCCAAGCGAGGCTGGGCTGGGGCTCAGTTCACATTGAAATAGATGTATTGATCCAGGGGCATAAAGGGCCTCCATAGTGTTGCGGGTGCACCTGTGCATCGAGCTCTGTGACATCCCAGACAGGCGACTGGAAGGACCGCGTGGCGTAAAGGTTTAGGGTGATCGTCATGTTGAAGGTCACCGGGTGCCAGTGTCCTCCCCCTTCCCTCGCGGTGCCATGTGTTCTATGATTTGGCAGATATGTCGCACTGTCTCCCTGCTCAGTTGGAGTCTTCGACGGCATGCCCGGTCTGGCAGATCCTCAAACGACAAGCTCTGCCGGTACGCATAAGGTGGCATGCGGCATCTCCATTGAACCTCCTCCTCCTCGGCCTGTTGGGCTGCCTCCTGTTTTTCTGGGGAATGCTCTGCTGCTGCATGCTCACCTGCTGTAGCATCCTCCTCCTTGAGCAGCTCCAGCTCGTACAGCTGCAGGACATCCCCCAGGGCTGCGGCGACCTGCTGGAAGACCACCATTGGGCTGCTTGAATTCCAATATCCATTGTCTGCAGTGGGTGAAAGGCCGACATGTTAGCATGGTGCGTACCCCCATGCCAAACATGGTCCAACGGGCTACATGATGCCCCTGGTTGGCACTGTGGAGTCTGTTCCCACATGCCCCCCCCCCCCCTAATCCCCACACCACTGGCCCTGTTGTTGCCCGGCACCATGGGAACTCTGGACCTGGCGCCCATCCCTGCTGCCAGGGGTACTGTCGGCTAGTGCTACCCTTTCCAATGGGACGCTCCATGGGCCCTGCCCGGCGCCTCCGTAGGGGTTATTATGGGCCATGCAATACTCCACCTGCAAGTGCCAGCTGGTTGGGTGGGAGGGGGTGGTGTTATGGCAGAGGGTGGTATGCGGAAGTGGTGGGGTGGAAGGTAGGGGCTAGGTTGCTGGGGTGGATAGGTCGTATAGGCCATATGGCCGGTGTCACTCTACAGAACCAGGGGTCAAGGTGGGTGGTCAGTGGGGTGCGCAGCAGGGTGAACTTGCAGGCCATGGAAACGGCGGTCCGTGCCTGGACACTGCCTTAGTCATGTGGGTGGGGCCATCACGGTCCGTTCCCCCATCACCACATTTCTGGCACTAACCTCAATGGTGAAGGTTTTCACAAGAAAGTGATTCAGAAAAAAAAAGTTAAGATGCCATTTTAATTCACGGCCCTGTAATTCAACAATCAGCACATTAGCATCTCCCTTTCCTGTCATGTTATGCAAACATGCAACCAATGGATAATCAGAATTGAACACAACCAATGAGTAATCACGACACGCAGAGGTGGCCTCACCACAAGGGGGCATGACACGAACACTATAAAAGGGACAAGACACACACACTCGGCCTCTTCCACAGACACCTAGAGAGTAAGACAGGGTTGATCAGCAGCAGCATCACACCCGAGCACGTGGCTTAGAGCAAACTGGTACACTTAGACTGAGTTACTACAGTTAGATTAGCAGAGTGTCAAACTTATTTAAGAACTGTGTTAATAGTTCAATAAAACCGTTGAACTAATTTCATTGTCTGGAGCATCCTTTCGTAAAGCCTACATCCAGTAGCAGTTTATGTTACACGAAGTAACATAACACAACATTTCCAAAGATCAAACTGTGAAGAAGAATTGTGAACAGTGTGTACAGCACCATCTAGTGGTTTTTCTTTTCTTGGACGACAATCAGCTACCGTTTTGTTTGTTCCATTATGTCTCTCTTTCAGTGCTTCAATGTACAACTTATTTAATTATCAAATGCTATTGCCAACCCAGTATGTGATTCTAACATACTCTGATTTTTCAGTTCCAGCACAGCATCAGCCTCACTTCCATTTGCATCACAGTGACATAAGGCAATAAACTTTCATCATGTTAACGTAATTTAATTTATTTTAACGTCTGTTGTCCTCAGAGGCTGTGCTTTCACTCCGTTCAGTTACATCAGCAGTTAATGACACGCAACAAAGAATATTAACGATCCAATGTATCGAGTCCAAATTTATCAAGTCTCTCTCCTAAGTTTAACCACGATCAAACATAGTAAATAAGAACATAAGAGCATATAAAGTAGAAATAGGAGTAGACCATATGGCTTCTCAAGCCTACTCTGATATTCAGTCAAATCATGGTAAATCTGACCTTTGCCTCAATCCCAAAACCCTTGACTCCCCTGTCATTCGAAAATCTGTCTCAGCCTTGAATAAATTCAATGACACAACCTCTGCCTTCCTCTTGGGTAGAGAATTCAGAAGATATTTAACACTCTGAGAAGAAATTCCTCCTCATCTCCATCTTAAATGGGAAACCTCTTATTCTCAAATCATGGACGTAATTTTACCTTTTTCCTGCAGAGTAGGTCAGAGGGCGGGAAAAGAGACGTTGAAGCTGCCCGCCCCAACGGCAGCTTTCTCCACTGTATCGTTGGGGAGATAGAATATAAAATTGGAAGGGGCGGGTCCCACAAGATCTCTCCACATCAAAAACATTGGTCGCGATTCTCCGCTGCCCACGACGGGTCGGAGAATAGCGGGAGGGCCTTCCCGACATTTTTCCCGACCTCCCGCTATTCTCCCCCCCCAACCCCCCCCCCCCCCCCACGGCCGCCCCAGGACACGAATCGCTGCTCGACGTTTTTTTACGGCGAACAGCGATTCTCCCCTAGCCGATGGGTCGAGTTCCCAGGCTTTTACGGCCATTTTCATGAATGCAAACACACCTGCTCTCACCGTTCGTGAAAACGGCCGCAAAGTGCCGTTCCCGACAACCACGGCACCGATTGGCACGGCCGTGCCAAGGGTGGCATGGGCCCGCGATCGGTGGGCACCGATCGCGGGCAGCGGGTCCGAAACCCACGCACTATTTGTTCCTCCGCCGCCCCGCAGGATCAGTCCGCGGGGCGGCTGAGGGGCATGACGGCCCGTGCATGCGCGGGTATGACGCATATGCGTGATGATGTCATCTGTGCATGCGCGGGTTGGAGCCGTCCAATCCGCGCATGCACGGCTGACGTCATCGTGCGCGTCAGCCGCCGTGACCCTTGGCGCGCGGGCTTAGCGACGGTCGCTAAGCCTGCGATGCCGTGCTTCGCGGGGCCGCGCTGCTAGCCCCGACCGGGGTGGGAGAATCGGGTCCCGGGAGGGGGCGCGGAGGCTGCCGTGAAACACGGCCAGTTTCACGGCAGCCTTTACGACTCTCCACATTTGCGGAGAATCGCGCCCCCTTTGTCTTTTAAAAGATTGGGTCTCAATTTTTAAAGGCCGCCCTGATGCACCAATGTTCAAATGGAACCCCCCCCCCCCCCTGTCGGCACTGCCCCCAGCACTTTCCCTGGCACTGCCAGCCAGGTGCATGATGTATGAGACCAGTCATAATTCACGTCGATGTGGCCTTACACCAATATGGACGGATAATCTAATGAGGTGGAATTATCGGGCGCAGAGGCCTGATAATACATTCAAATCTCGGGAATGGGGTTACCAACATTGAATGTCTGGATTCTCATCACGGCACTGGAGGTGGGTAGGGGTGATTGCGATGAGACTTCAGCTGACACAAAATGCAATTTCGGCCTATCCCGAGATTTTCCGCTCTCGTCACCAAACCCGCCTGAGAAGAACGGGAATGGAAAATCTCGGCCGATGACCCCTAGTTTTAAACGGGTGATTCCTTTATTCTTGTACTCGATTGAAATGTGTATTAGTTGCCCTTTTTCCAAAAATTAATTCTTTTCTCTTTTATTCTTATTTTCTCACCTCTCCTTTACCTCTACTGCCCTGATCTCGAGTTTCCGCACTTCTTTTTTCTTAATATGCTCAATGCTCACCTTTTCTCTTTAATTTTCATATCTTTAATCCCTCCACCTTCTCTTTGTTTCCTCTACTCCATGCTCATCTGCTTCTCTCTTTTCCTCATCTAATCCTATTGCATTACTGTTTCCTGCTTTTGGTCTCCTCTTGTTTATCCTCAATCTCTTACCTTTCACTTATCTCTATTTCTTTTCAGTCTGTGTTGTAAACTTTTTCCTCACTTTCCTTCACATCTCCTTATCTCTCCATCTTTTCTTCTCTTTCCTTTCTTTCACTTTTGCTTTCCCCTTCACCTTTGCCTCTCTTTTTCCAGTCTTTCAGCCATGAGTAGTTCACAGCTTGTTCCTTCATCCTCTTTACTTCTCTTTACATACTGACTTCTCTTTACATATGTCCATCAATTCTTTCCTCATTTTCTCCACCATTACTCCTCCACTTATATATTTTTAGTCCAATTCCTCATTATATTTTTCTTTACACTGCACTCTCCTTTTCTCCCTCATTTTCCTCCAGCTTTGAGTATTTTCTGCATTGTATCTTCCCCGTCTCTAGATTCCTCACCTTTCCGCCATCACTCCATTTTCCTTGATCTCCTCTCCTTCATTTCTCCTTTCCCACTCTCCATCGCCTCTGCTTTGGTTTCCTATCCTTTCTCTTTGTTTCTTCCCACCTCCTCTCCTCTTTATCTCCCACTAACTTTCTGCTCTTTCCTTTTACTCATCCTATCTGACTTTACCTTGATCTCTGCTCCTCACTTTTCCTCATCCTCACCTTCCACATTGCAATGAGATGCGGCTGACATGCTAGTGGGGTGCTGCACTGTTAAATGAACTGGTTTTAGGGTGAGGTTTTTAAACCAAAGCACCATTTTCTTGAGCAGCTGAATGGAACCCATGATAGTGAGCTGGAGTAGAGCAGGGGAGTTACCTGGTGAATATTTATCCCCCAACCTGTATCGCAAAGAAAATTAGCTGGTCATTGTCACATTACTGTTTGTGGAAATTTGCTGAGTGCCGTTTGGCTGCTGAGTTATACTTTCAAAGAATTTCATGCTAAAGAGCACTCTGAAATGTCCAATAATCATGAAAGGTGCTGTATGAAAGCACATCTTTCTTTCTTCATCACATTGGTCACTTCTCTTGCATGAGGTCTCCAACTTCACACTTCCCTTTTACACTTAACCTCAATATCGCTCCATTTTCTTTTTGTCCTCGTTGGTTCAGCCCAACACTGATTTCCTCTCCACCTCAACCTTTTGCTTTGTTCTTTTACATAGAACATAGAACATAGAACATAGAACACTACAGCGCAGTACGGGCCCTTCGGCCCTCGATGTTGCGCCGACCTGTGAAACCATCTGAAGCCTATCTGACCTACACTATTCCATTTTCATCCATATGTCTATCCAGTGACCACTTAAATGCCCTTAAAGTTGGCGAGTCTACTACTGTTGCAGGCAGGGCGTTCCACACCCCTACTACTCTCTGAGTAAAGAAACTGCCTCTGATATCTGTCCTATATCTATCACCCCTCAATTTAAAGCTATGTCCCCTCGTGTTGGTCATCACCATCCGAGGAAAAAGACTCTCACTGTCCACCCTATCTAACCCTCTGACTATCTTATATGTCTCTATTAAGTCACCTCTCAGCCTTCTCCTCTCTAACGAAAACAACCTCAATTCCCTGAGCCTTTCCTTGTAAGACCTTCCCTCCATACCAGGCAACATCCTAGTAAATCTCCTCTGAACCCTTTCCAAAGCTTCCACATCCTTCCTATAATGTGGTGACCAGAGCTGCACGCAGTACTCCAGGTGCGGCCGCACCAGAGTTATGTACAGCTGCAGCATGACCTTGTGGTTCCGAAACTCAATCCCCCTGCTTATAAAGGCTAGCACACTATATGCCTTCTTAACAGCCCTATTAACCTGGGTGGCAACTTTCAGGGATTTATGTACCTGGATGCCGAGATCTCTCTGTTCATCTACACTACCAAGAATCTTGCCATTAGCCCAGTACTCTGCATTCCTGTTACTCCTTCCAAAGTGAACCACCTCACACTTTTCCGCATTAAACTCCATCTGCCACCTCTCAGCCCAGCTCTGCAGCTTATCTATGTCCCTCTGTATCCTATAACATCCTTCAGCACTATCCACAACTCCACCGACCTTCGTGTCATCTGCAAATTTACTAACCCATCCTTCTACACCCTCTTCCAGGTCATTTATAAAAATGACAAACAGCAGTGGCCCCAAAACAGATCCTTGCGGTACACCACTAGTAACTGAACTCCAGGATGAACATTTGCCATCAACCACCACCCTCTGTCTTCTTTCAGCTAACCAATTACTGATCCAAATCACCTTCAATTCCATACTTCCTTATTTTCTGCAATAGCCTACCGTGGGGAACCTTATCAAACGCCTTACTGAAATCCATATACACCACATCAACAGCTTTACCCTGATCCACCTGTTTGGTCACCTTCTCAAAAAACTCAATAAGGTTTGTGAGGCATGACCTACCCTTCACAAAACCGTGTTGACTATCGCTAATCAACTTGTTCTTTTCAAGATATTATAAACCCTATCTCTTATAACTTTTCCAACATTTTACCCACAACCGAAGTAAGGCTCACAGGTCTATAATTACCAGGGTTGTCTCTACTCCCCTTCTTGAACAAGGGGACAACATTTGCTATCCTCCAGTCTTCCGGCACTATTCCTGTCGACAAAGACGACATAAAGATCAAGGACAAAGGCTCTGCAATCTCCTCCCTGGCTTCCCAGAGAATCCTAGGATAAATCCCATCTGGCCCAGGGGACTTATCTATTTTGACATTTTCCAAAATTGCTAACACCTCCTCCTTTTGAACCTCAATTCCATCTAGCCTGGTCGACTGAACCTGAGTGTTCTCCTCGACAACATTGTCTTTCTCCAGTGTAAACACTGACGAAAAATATCCATTTAACGCTTCCATCCATTTAACGCTTCCCCTATCTCCTCTGATTCCACACACAACTTTCCACTACTATCCTTGATTGGGCTTAATCTTACTCGAGTCATTCTTTTGTTCCTGATATACCTATAGAAAGCCTTAGGGTTTTCCTTGATCCTATCCGCCAACGACTTTTCGTGTCCTCTCCTCGCTCTTCTTAACTCTCCCTTTAGGTCCTTCCTGGCCAACTTGTAACTCTCAAGTGCCCTAACTGAGCCTTCATGTCTCATCCTAACATAAGCCTTCTTCTTCCTCTTGACAAGTGCTTTAACTTCCTTAGTAAACCACGGTTCCCTTGCTCGACAACTTGCTCCCTGCCTGACAGGTACATACTTATCAAGGACACGCAGTAGCTGTTCCTTGAAAAAGCTCCACATTTCGATTGTACCCATCCCCTGCAGTTTCCTTCCCCATCCTATACATCCTAAATCTTGCCGAATAGCATCATAATTGCCTTTCCCCCAGCTATAATTCTTGCCTTGCGGTATATACCTATCCCTGCCCATTGCTAAAGTAAACATAACCGAGTTGTGATCACTATCACCAAAGTGCTCACCTACATCTAAATCTAACACCTGGCCGGGTTCATTACCCAGTATCAAATCCAATGTGGCCTCGCCCCTTGTTGGCCTGTCTACATACTGTGTCAGAAAACCCTCCTGCACACACTGCACAAAAACTGACCCATCTATAGTACTCGAACTATAGTATTTCCAGTCAATATTTGGAAAGTTAAAGTCCCCCATAACAACTACCCTGTTATTCTCGCTCCTGTCGAGAATCATCTTTGCAATCCTTTCCTCTACATCTCTGAAACTATTCGGAGGTCTATAGACAACTCCCAACAGGGTGACCTCTCCTCTACTGTTCCTAACCTCGGCCCATACTACCTCAGTAGACGAGTCCTCAAGCGTCCTTTCTACCGCCGTAATACTTTCCTTGATTAACAATGCCACACCCCCCCCTCTTTTACCATCTTCTCTGTTCTTACAGAAACATCTAAATCCTGGAACCTGCAACAACCATTCCTGTCCCTGCTCTAACCATGTCTCTGAAATCGCCACAACATCGAGATCCCAGGTACCAACCCATGCTGCAAGCTCACCCACCTTATTCCGGATGCTCCTGGCGTTGAAGTAGACATACTTCAAACCAGCGTCCTGCTTGCCGGTGCCCTCTTTCGAACTTTTAACCCTATCCTTCTATACATACTTCTATAATTGTTCTTCACATCCTTCTTCCCATTCTTTGACCTTGGGTAGGGTGCTCTTTCCAATAGCCGGTGCAGACTCGATGGGCTGAATGGCCTCCTTCTACACTGTAAATTCTATGATCTCCTTTTCTTTCGCTTTTCTCAGTCTCTTTTTCTTTCTTTATGAGAAACAAGGAAAAGGGAAATAAAAGTGGAGAGGCTAAGAAAAAGAGCAATAATAATAATCTTTAATTTTGTCACAGGTAGCCTTACATTAACAATGCAATGAAGTTACTGTGGAAAAACAAGGGGGAGAAGTTGTGAACATTAATAGGGCAAGGAGAACAAAAATGGATCAATTGATTTGAAGTGTAGGCCGGCCTTGATCTAACAGAACGGTGAAACATGTTCAAGGGTCTGAATGGCCTATTCCTGTGTCTCATGTGTTATATCTTCTCCGCAGCTACTATTTTGTCTTCCTTTTTCTTTATCATCCATTAGTTTTCTTATCTGCTCCACCTTCAACTTTCTTCATTGTGTCCACCGTCCTTGACCTTTCTTTCTTTAACTTCTCTTGTTTCATTTGTTACTTCCTTACCTCTGTCCCAACACCTCGCCTTCAGTTATTTTTCTCTTCCTTTATCTTTTGTGGTATTTCATTTCATTTTCTTCTTTCTTCCATTCTTACTTTTCTATCTCAACCTCCTTTCCCATGCTTTCCCGTTTATTTTGGCAACAATCTTCCAGCTATGCTTGCTGCGATGTCTGCACAATCTCATGGGAATCTCTGCAGGCGGTTGGGATGGGATTGGGGATGCGGGGGGAAGGGGGGGGGGGGGGGGGGGTGCGCAGTAGCACAGTGGCCCGTTAAAATATCATTGGGAGGTTTAGAGTTACTGACCACAGAAGCAGCAGATGGACATTGGGATGAACCAAGCCATGGTTGTCTCGTTGGGGGATCCTTCAGAGAATTGTAACTGTGAGATTTAAATTAAGAGGCAGACAAATAAACTTCAGCAGACAGACTCCTGGGCATGCTTGTACTGTGACTTCTGTGAGCTCTAACGCCGAAGGCAGTCACAGTGGCTCCTGAGAATTGTACTCTAGGGGAAAGACAGATTTAATACAAGCTTTGCTGGCTTGTTTACTAGTGAAGAATGTGTGTGGCCATTGGGCAGGATATACCTAGCATTGCAGTTGTTCACAGTTCCAGCAAGAGCCTTTAGATTTCTTTTAACCAAATGTATTGCTAGGTTGGACTTGCTTTAATGTATAATTATTATTTTTAGGAATATACAGTAAAGTGGATGAGGAATCTGTATCTCCTAGAATTTTGTCAAAATACTGGCGTGGAAAACTTTAAACATAGAAACTTAGAAAATAGGAGCAGGAGTAGGCCATTCAGCCTTTCGAGCCTGCTCCGCTATTCATTATCTCATTGCTGATCATCCAACTTAGTAACCTGTTCCCGCTTTCCTTTGATATCCTTTGATCTCTGTAGCCCCACAAGCTAAATCTAACTCCTTCTTGAAAAGATTGGCCTCAACTGCTTTCTGTGGTAGCAAATTCCACAGGCCGACCACTCTCTGGGTGAAGTAAATTCTCCTTATCTCTGTCCTAAATGGTCTACCCCGTATCCTCAGACTGTGACCATTGGTTCTGGACACCACCATCATTGGGCACATCCTTCCTGCATCTACCCTTCTAGTCCTGTTAGAATTTTATAGCTTTCTATGAGATGCCTCCTCATTCTTCTAAACTCCAGCAAATATAATCCGAACCCACTCCATCTCTCCTCATACATCAGTCCTGCCATCTCAGGATTCAGTCTGGTGAGCAGAATATCATAGAGAATAAAATGGAATTAGAGGCCATTTCCTTATCTGACACTAATGTGAGAGCACCATCATCATTAGGACTGCAGAGTCTGTGGAGAAGGCCTATCAGAGCAATAAATGTGCATTGCCTATATCCAAAGAACAAATTTTAAATATAATTTTACAGAATATGTTTGCTGAACAGTGAATGTGGAAACTGAGGGTGCGATCTTCTGGGCCCGCTGCACTGGAAAACCAGCTCACCGCGGTGGGTGGGATAAATTTTTGGCAAATCTGCAATTTAGAGCGAGGCAGTAAGCCTCACTGTACTGTGCAGATTCCTGAGGTACCTGAGGCTTTGGGATTCAATCTATTTGCCTCGGGGACCGCCATTTGGTACTGGCCCCCACAAACGGGGACCAGATGGAATAGCTGTGCCAAGGGGATTGAGGCCCCCAACTGCATGCCCTTTGGGCAGGGTGGTGCCCTGGCACAGCTGGTTCCAACTGGGCACCCAGGCAGTGCCAACGTTCCCAGGTGGGACTGCCAGCTGGCATTTTTCACACCCATGCGATGGGGCCGGAGTTGTGGGGGGCTGCGGACCCTCCCATGTTGCTTCCGGGCTGGGAGGAGGTTGGGGATTTTTTTCATGGGCCTCGGGGATTGGGACAGCCATATAAAAATGGCGTCCCAATCGCTCTCTACTATGGGGAGTTCTGGCAAGCAGAGCTCCCCATTGTAAAAAGTGGGGGTGTGTGCGGCTTCGGCCGTGCGATCCCCGTTTAGTCCCCTTATTCAAAGCGAGACGCACTGAATAGCCATGTGTTTCTCAGCACTGCGAGTGCAGGAAACACCAGCTAACCACGCTCGTTCGGGAACTTTGATCCCTTTTGGGACGATCCTAACAATTTGAAAAAAGGCTGAATTTCTTCATTTAGGACAGAAATCAGCAGGTGGGACCAACACTAACCTATCTTCCCACCACTGTTGTCAGGAAACTGGGACTTTATAGTGTCAGGGTCTCACATACCCTAGAGAAAGATCTGCCTTTCTGGGAGGAGAGTAATTGATGGTGGGTGGGAATTACCATGGGAATTCAGAGAAACATGCCATATTCTGGCCTGTATCGGCAGCCATTACTGTGATTGCTGTTTGGTGAGTGGTCTTTAGAAAATGAGAGGATCTTCATCATCAAAGGGGCCAGAGTAAACGGAGAGCTGGGAATCAGGTGGGTTTGTGATATTTCATTGCTGCTCAATAGTTTCTTTGACCAAACATGCATTTTTTTCTGTCAAATATTTCAGCCATGACACACATGTTCCTGCCAGACTGCAACTGGGGAGATCCACAGAACTCCAAACAGCCACCTAACCCCTGGGAAACCTCAGCAAGTCAGAAGGCAAGCTCTTAATGAGTTTCCTCATGACATCGACACCCCTAATTAATAGGATGGGCGATTTCACATTTCTGCTTCCACCCCCCCCCCCCCCCCCCCCCCTCTACAGCCTCTAATATCCCCACCACACTCGTCCCATCCTCAGGAAAGTCAACCGAGGCGGACACTCAGCGAAGCGTGGGAAGGGGGGACTTTGCCCCCGACGATGTCACGGGCGCTGATCTCGTTAATTTTAAAGAAGGACAAGGACCCCCAGCAGTGTGGTTCATACAGGCCCATATCTCTCCTCAACGTGGATGCTAAGGTGCTGGCAAAAATCCTGGCCACCAGGATAGAGGACTGTGTGCCAGGGGTTGTGCATGAGGACCAGACAGGTTTTGTGAAGGGAAGGCAGCTGAACACGAATGTGCGGAGATTGCTGAATGTCATTATGATGCCGGCGATTGAGGGGGAGGCAGAGATAGTGGTGGCACTGGATGCGGAGAAGGCCTTCGATAGAGTGGAGTGGGGGTACCTATGGGAGGTGTTGGGGAGGTTTGGATTTGGTGAAGGGTTCATTAGATGGGTAAGGCTGCTATATGAGGCCCCGATGGCGTGCGTGGCCACGAATAGGAGGAGGTCGGAGTACTTCCGGCTTTTCCGAGGGACCAGGCAGGGTTGCCCCTTGTCCCCCTTGTTGTTTGCACTGGCAATCGAGCCGCTGGCGATGTCATTGAGAGATTCAGAGAGGTGGAGAGGCTTGGTGCGAGGTGGAGAGGAACATAGGGTGTCGTTGTATGCCGACGACCTGTTACTGTATGTGGCGGACCCGGTGGGAGGGATGCCGGGAGTGATGGAGTTACTAGCCGAGTTTGGGACCTTCTCAGGTTATAAATTAAACTTAAGCAAGAGCGAGGGGTTTGTGGTGCACCCTGGAGACCAGGAGGAAGGAATTGGTAGGCTCCCGCTTAGGAGGGCAGGGGAGAGCTTTAGGTACCTGGGGGTGCAAGTGGCCAGGGACTGGGGGACTCTCCACAAGCATAACTTTACCAGACTGGTAGATCAGATGGAGGAGGAGTTCAGGAGGTGGGACATGCTCCATTGTCGTTGGCGGGGAGGGTGCAGTCCGTCAAAATGACAGTGCTTCCGAGGTTCTTGTTCCTTTTTCAGTGCCTGCCCATATTTATCCCCAGGGCCTTCTTTAGGAGAGTGACCGGCAGTATTCTGAGCTTTGTGTGGGCACATGGGACTCCGAGAGTGAGGAGGGTGTTCCTGGAGCGAGGAAGGGATAGAGGCGGGCTGGCGCTGCCCAACCTTCTGGGGTACTATTGGGCAGCCAATGTGTCAATGGTGCGTAAATGGGTGATGGAGGGGGGAGGGGCGGCGTGGAAAAGAATGGAGATGGCGTCATGTAGAGGTACGAGCCTGGGTGCCATGGTAACGGCACCGTTGCCGCTCTCCCCCAAGAGGGTTACCACGAGCCCGGTGGTGGCGGCGACCCTAAGAATCTGGGGACAGTGGAGACGGCATCGGGGGGAAACAGGAGGCTCGATGGAGGCTCCACTGGGTGGCAACCATCGGTTCATCCCGGGGAACACGGATGGGGGATTCAGGGGATGGCAAAGGGCGGGCATCAGCAAATTGAGGGACCTGTTTATTGGCGGGAGGTTTGCGGGCCTGGGGGAACTCGAAGATAAATTTGGCCTTCCCCAGGGGAACATGTTCAGATACCTGCAGGTAAAGGCGTTTGCTAGGCGACAGGTAGAGGGATTCCCTTTGCTGCCCTCGCAGGGGACGATGGACAGAGTGCTTTCGGGGGTGTGGGTAGGAGAGGGGAAGGTGTCTGACATCTATAAGGTAATGCAGGAGGTGGAGGAGTCGTCAGTGGAGGAGCTGAAGGCTAAATGGGAGGAGGAACTCGGGGAGCAGATAGAGGACGGGACTTGGGCGGAGGCCTTGGAGAGAGTCAACTCTTCCTCCTCATGTGCGAGTCTTAGTCTCATCCAATTTAAGGTGCTGCACCGGGCCCACATGTCCGGGACTAGGATGAGTAGGTTCTTCGGGGGTGAGGACAGGTGCACCAGATGTTCGGGGAGTCCTGCGAACCACGCCCATATGTTCTGGGCATGCCCAGCACTGGAAGAATTCTGGAAGGGGGTGGCGGGGACGGTGTCGAAGGTGGTTGGATCCAGGGTCAAGCCAGGGTGGGGACTCGCGATTTTTGGGGTTGGGGTGGAGCCGGGAGTGCAGGAGGCGAAAGAGGCCGGGGTCCTGGCCTTTGCGTCCCTAGTAGCCCGTCGAAGGATTCTGCTACAGTGGAAGGATGCGAGGCCCCCAAGCGTGGAGACCTGGATCAGTGACATGGCGGGATTTATAAAATTGGAAAAGGTCAAATTTGCCCTGAGAGGATCAACACAAGGGTTCTATAAACGGTGGCAGCCTTTTCTGGACTTCCTGGCTCAGAGATAGGTAACTGGGTCAATAGCAGCAGCAACCCGGGGGGGGGGGGGGGGGGGTGCATTATTGTAGTGTTTATTCTGTAACTTTATAGTGTGTTAATTTGCGTTGTTGTTAAAATGCTGGGTTGTTCATGGGGATGGGGCGGATGTATATGATTGTTAATATTATTGTTATTTTTGGTATTTTACTAAGGTGCGTTATTGTTGTATAAAATCAAAATTTCTCAATAAAAATTATTTTAAAAAAAAAGGAAAGTCAACCGAGTTGGAACGGAGACACCGGGTTTCTATTACCATTTTCATTTTGCCGTCCTGCTTCCATCACCTTACTCAGGAGATTCAGATTGGTGCAGTTCTGATCTCCGACCAGCAGATGGAGCCTCTGTCTTCCTAAGATATTATTGGTGCTAATCTGAAAATCTGTCCCCATAGATATCGCAAATAATTGAAGAATCAAACTAAAACACAGGCTCAACAGTATTGACAGACTCGTATACCTGATAGGCATTTTACCATAAAGATATAAACTGGTTGGTTTGAAGGCAAGTGAAAAAGAAAATTGTTCAGTTAAATACTTTCCCACACTGGAATTGTCTAATTGCGACTGCTACTGCTGTATACAAATGTGCTGTAGAATTCTCTAAGATGATTCCAAGAAGAATGTATTGTATTTTAAAGGATTTAATATAATACCATCGGACTATCAAAAATTTCATGGAGTTTTTAATAAAGCAGTTGTGTAAGATAGACACAGGATGACTTTTCCAATTTTCCCAATTAATTCTATGAACTAGAGGGTATTAAATTGTACTGGTTCAATCAATGCTCTATATCTTCCTTCACTACAGACAACTAGCAGAGATTAGCATTAGGAATGTGCACTATTTTAGTACGTGACTGACATCAAAACCAGTATCCAGAGATTATCATCTAAAACTTCGATTAAGCCTGGTAGCTTGGAAATCATAATCTATGATTACCCCATGCCCTGCTAAGATGCTGTTATGGCACACAAACTTCATGCTGCCTGATCATCACCATGGTTCGGACATGCAACCCGGCATGCAATGCGCTGTTGACCTGTTAACAGCTAGCATGGATTCTAACTATCCATGCACCACTTAACGGCAACCTGCTCCTCTTAAAGGGGAGATACATTTATTCTGCAACAACTTTCAGAACATCTTGTTAATTACACTGAGGGAAGAAAGCAGCCTACCGATGAAGCAACCGACTAGAGAAAGGACTCCCTCCAGGTTCCCTGATGTAATGCTGGAGATCAAAAGGAGACAAGAGATTTCCTCCTTCTCTAGGGAGCCAGGGAACTTTCAGGGTATACCCTGAAAAATGAATAGGTGGTCAGGGAGGTAATATCAAGGAGTCTGATCCTGAGAATCTGGCTGCAATTCCACAAAAAACTTCAATGACCTCACATGGGTGATCAAGGTGTAATTTGCAATGATGCCTCCTATTTACCAACATCAGCTCAGTGCACTATAGCCCTATCACTCAATATCAGTAATCTCTGGACTCATCCCTAATATTCAGATACTCCACCTCACTCGCTCACACTTATCACTGTTACTAGCTGCAAACCCACACCTTGAAGCTTCCAAACATTTCCAGCTGTTCAGCTATGCCAGCCAACTCCTGGCTCACCATGGTGGCTCACATATGGTAGGAATGGCTGACTGGTGCAGGATGAAAGCACTGTGGCTTCAGTCAGGATATCGGATATTGATCGACCTGATTCTCTGTGTATGGTCACACCACAGCCTAAAGCAATGGTACTCTTTGTGGTGAAGGTGCTTCTCCTCATGAATATGTGGTATCTATAGAGCCACATGTGAGTAATTAATTGATGGCTCTCTGCCCCATTGAGAACCATGAAACCCTGACAAAGCCATGTGTCCACTCCTCCTGCTTCTCTCTTGTTAGGAAGAAGACAATGAAGTCTTCTGTCCTTGCATGCAGGGCCTTTGTTACCTCCATGATGCAGCAATTAATGACAAACTGTCTCTGTGGCTGGCTGCTACCTAGCAGGATCCACTTGTGTAGAAATTGTGGGCCACAGCAATCTTGATGACCGCTGTGAGTGGCACCATTGCCCTGCAATGTAGTTGTAGGATCCGGTGGACACATTCAGTAACCACCTTCTTAACAAACTGTAGGTACCTCAGACACTACATTTGACTGACGTGAAAGTAGAAGAAGAACTGCCTGAAAACCCTTCATAGGTAGGCCCTTCGATTGAGAGAGCGTTATCTTTGTCCTTCCGTGTACAGCTTCCCTTCTGTCTTGTCTGTTCTCCACACCCCTGCATATTTGCAGGGAACTGCAACTGTCACTCCCAGCAGTGAAAACAGGCCTCCTGCTGATGGTAGACAGTCGTCTGCTCTCCTTGCCGAAGTCCAGCATCCTTGCTGCTGACACCAACACCTTTCCAGAGCTCAGTCCTCTGCTCTCCTTGTCGAGGTCAAGCATCATTGCTGCTGACACCAACACCTTTCCAGAGCTGCTCTGGCAACACCGAACATTCACTCTTCAGCATCAAAAGAAAGCCAACTTTTCTCCTGTGAACCTATCTCCTGTGCACCTGTTGCCCTAGATTTCAAATTACCTTCATTTACTGCAGTCACTGTTCGGGGAAAAAAAATTAATAACTGCAGAATTCAGCTCTGCAGCACTGGTGATGCAAGGGGCTGTGATATGATGTACATCTATCTTTAAGGAGGCGTATTATTGTGATCCCAGACCTGACCCCAACAAGGGGCTAGGATACTGGATTCAAACCGCAATATTTTAATTTATTTGCAAGACTGTGCAGTAGGAATGATTCTCTCCAGGAAGAAATTGGGCTTTGATATTTTTTTTTAAATAAAACTTTATCATAGATGCAAAATTAAACCTTTTAACCTCACACTCAAAACGAATGGCTAACAATTAATTACCCCTTAAACACTACTACTCAATTTTCCATTCAACAAGGAAAGAAACATAAGAGGCGGGATTCTCCAACCCCCCCCCCCCCCCCCCCCCCCCCCCGCCGGGTCAAAGAATCGCCCCGGGCCGGTGTCAATCCCGCCCCCGCCGTGTCCCGAATTCTCCGGCACCCGAGATTCAGCGGGGGCGGGAATCGCGCTGCGCTGGTCGGCGGGCCCCCCTCGGCGATTCTCCGGCCTGCGATGGGCCGATGTCCCGCCGCTGACAAGCCTCTCCCGCCGGCATGGATTAAACCACCTACCGTACCACCGGGATTGGCGGCACGGGCAGGCGCTGGGGTCCTGGGGGGGCACGGGGCGATCTGACCCCGGGGAGTGCCCCCACGGTGGCCTGGTCCACGATCGGGGCCCACCGATCGGCGGGCGAGCGTGTGCCGTGGGGGCACTCTTCTTCTTCCACCTTCACCATGGCAGAGGAGGAAGAGACCCCCTCCCCTGCGCATGCGCCGGGATGACGTCAGCAGCCGCTTACGCTCCGGTGCATTCACGGACTTACGCGGCGAAGTCCTTTCGGCCCCAGCTGGCATGGCGCCAAAGGCCGTTTACGCCAGCCGGCGGAGCGGGAATCACTCCGGCGCAGGCCTAGCCCCTTAATGTGAGGGCTTGGCCCTTAAAGGTGCGGAGACTTCCGCACCTTTAGGGCGGCCCGACACCATAGTGGTTCACGCCACTCCAACACGCTGGGAACTCCTGCCCCACCAGGTAGGGGAGAATCCCGGCCAAGCTAACTGTCAGAGAATTGTGCACTCAGTGTGAGACGGATCAGAATTCAGCTCCTCTCCAAAGCTTGCTCCAGAAAACCTGCTTCTCTGAAGCTTTTCAAAATGTCTCTCTCTGCATTCCTTGGCTCCATCAGCAAAGACCTCGTCTCCCCAAGCTGAAAAACAAATTATTTCTGCAAACGGCAAAGCACATTAATTCCCGAGGGACTTTCCCAGTCAAACCACAGTCCATTACTACAGACTGAAAAACATATTCCATTGTTAATTTCACCATCTGACTCCTAAAAGCACCCAGGTCCTGCAATGCAGAATTATTTTTCCAAAAAACATGACCACTGCAGTCAAACACACTCTAGCTCCAAGCTCTTAACCCTTAAATAGCCCAATACTTAGAATCCAATATTCCTAAAGTCTTCCAGTTGACACAGTATCTTAAACCTACGTCAATCATGACTACCCAAGACAGGATGTGATGTGGTCCACTGACTGTACTCAGAATACAGCAGCAATTGTTGCAGCCAGATGTGTCCACGCCGTCTCCCAGTTTAACCACGTATATATCTTCTAATTAAGAACCCACATTAATGTTTTACAAATCCTTATAGAATGATTAGTAGGTCTATGTTGAATAGAAAAATGTAGCAAGGTGGCAGAGTGGTTTTTGAAGATTTGACTGAGATGTATACAAGCTTCAACCCTTTCACTTATAACAAAAGAGCTGGTGTGGAAGTGAGACAACTATCAAGTTCTAACTTACAGTGTGTAAGTTATTCTGCAGCAGTGTAGGGATCCTACACATATACCTTCATTTTGGGGTATTGCACCTTGCTCCAGCCAGCAGGCACCAGTTCCCAGTAATATTGTTCAAATTTTGAAGTGCTTAATTGGAATAAGTCTAAATAATTTTGTGCAGGAACCAAAATTAAATAGCCAACTCCGGAGGATCTGCCTCTAAGCAGAACTCCACAAGGAGAGGAATCTGTTACTGTTGCTTATTACCCCTTCAAGAGGTCAGGTGGGCGGGCAGTGATTTAACTTTGGACACTAGACTGGAAAGAATAGTCCATCAAGTAACAGCTTTGAACAACTTCTAACAGCCAGAAGACAATTGCAATTATTTTTTTTCTTTCAATATTCCCCTTGAAGCCTTCAGTTCATATTTGTGCCAAAAATCACTGTTTTGTGGGCAGTGCTTCAATGAGCAGAGGAAAGCAGAAACAGCACAACAGTGCCACCCCTGTCAAGGCAATTAGGAAGCTGTGGTCGGCAGAGGTAGAGGTAGCAATGCAGGAAACCACAGAAACAAACGACTCGATTCTCTGGAAAGATTTTGAAGCACTGTAGTGAGTGGGAAATGCCGCGAGCTTCCCGGCGCTGGGCCCAGTAAGGCCGGCAACGCTATTAATTGGTCCACTTAACGAGGTCTCACGGGCATCTTGGTGCAAATGAAGGCTCGCCAGCTGAATCAGCGGCACCACGCTCGCCAGTCCCCCGCTAACAAGGTCGAGCAGCACTTGCTCAGCCAACCCCAGCCAACTCGCACTGTAGGGATTCTATGATAAGATCTGTGAAATGTGTAGCCAAGCTACAGTGTCAGATGATGAGACTGGCCACACCATCAACACACAAAGTGGGCATACATTCTACACAGTGAACATCAAAAAATGTATTGGCACAGTGGTACCAACAGTAGCATGTACCACTATCCATATTATAAACTCACAGATACAGGGTCAGCACAAATTGTATTCAAAACTGGATACTGATGGAAGTGCAAACATTGAATTTCACACACTAGAAGTTCAGTCAACGACTGTCAAACTCACTCTGTACAATAACTCAGAGATCACATCCCTGTGATCCATCACACTCAAGTACAACATCCAATTGATGGCATGTGGAATGAGCAGAAATTATCAGCATAGGTCCAAATGCAAAATTGTATCAAGTACAAACACCAAATGTTAGTGCATCAAAGCAGATGCCAAATCAGAATGATGCCACAACCGGCAACACTGAGTAATCCTATTGCAAACAGAGCAGTCTAAGATGCAACTCAAACACAACACCTCTACCAGCATTCTGAAAGCACATAGCAGCCTCCAACCAATATCACAGTAACTAAGACTATATGGAAAAGCAAACAGCCGATACGTTTCAAATGCTTATAAATTTACAGCTTTGCATAAGGATGAGTTCATACAAAATGCTATTTTCTTTTGTTACCAGGTAAATATTTGATTCTAGGAGGGCAAACCTCATGTTTAGAAAAAAAGGGGGCTGTTGTGATGTACCTTTAAGGGAGCCATATCTTAGACTGCTATCAATCACTGCAACCAAGACAGCGGTAGTCTCCTGTCCCTGTACTCAGAGTACAGCAGTTGTAGTCAAGGCCACACTCTCCCAGTTGCCAGAAGAAAAATCCACATGTGGCTAAAGGACTTCACCAGAACATGTAGAAGTAGATTGTGTTGCCCCATCAACTGGAAGCCCCATTGACCAGCTGGCGTAACAGAGGCTACCGCCTGCATGCTGAACCAGAAATCTGGCACGGCAGGGCGGAGAATCCAGCCCAAGAAGTCCAGATTTCTGAATACGTTTATCATCCCTTTTTGGCAGGTTCTGTTTCAACCACCTACCATTTGACATTACCTCGACACCCGAGATTTTTAAATGCACAATGTCAACCATCTTACAAGGTGTGGGAGTGTGTCATCTGCCACATGCATGGTGTTTTGGTCCATGGTACAACCTTTGAAAAACACGACAGGAGGTTCACAACATTCCCAGAATGCTTGCAAGAAGCAGGTATGAAACTAAATGAGAAATGTAAATTCTCTGTCGCCTATTTGGATTTTGCGACACATTGTGAGCAGCAAAGGCATCACGGTGGACCCACAAAAAACAAAAGCAATCAGTGAATTCCCAATCTCATCATCTATTCCAGATCTCCAAAGATTCCTGGTATGGTGAACCAATTGGCAAAATTTCTCCACACCGGGCCCCTGTGGCACCTTCTAAAGAAGGGCCAAACGTGATGTTGGGATGCACACCAGGAGCAAGCATTTAGCCGCATCAAAGACATGCTGCTCTCTCCAAATACCATGGTTCCTGGTGCAGCATCTCCTACTGTAGGCGGAAGCCTGTCTTTGCTGTAGGATTGTCCTCGGTCCTAAAACTTCCAGTAGTGCTTGACTGTTAACCCGGGGAGTAATTTCTTCAGCAGCACTGGGAACTGAGTGCAAAGTTTCCTGCACATCAGGAGCTCTGATGGGGTGAATCCGCATTGCAGTGGGATGGATCAATATGTTAAAAAAAACATTGGGAAGTCTTAATTTTTCTCGAAAGGATTTTAATGAAGCGGACACCTCTTCCTGCCTCACTGATGGCAAATTGAATGAAGCTTTCACTTGCGTAATGCAGCCCCCTTTTGACCTCCTGGACTAAAGCCTCTGACACCACATTAGAGAACCTGGAAGCCCTCTCTCTGGCCTGTTGTTCCATTGGTTCCCTTATTCCTTCCTTAAAGCCTTCCATTAACGGTCTCACCAGCTGCTAAACCCCGAATGAACCTGCAGTCTGCCTTAAATAAGTGTGGCTAAATGGAACCCGTGCTATCCCTGCACAGACCAGGGCCCTCTGCTGAACATGAAGTTTGCATGCTACCTGCCTCAACTTGACATGTTGCAGGTTAATCATGCATTGCAGCCTCTATGTCCACTGATAGGCAGAATCAAATCTTCAACTCTATGTGTCATTATTAAAAAAGGGAACTCAACATAATATTTTGTCAATTGCCTATAGGTATATCTTTGATAAGTTGGAATATCTATCGCCCTTATACCTCTACCAAATCTATGTGGTACATTCTGTAGGATTTCAGCAGAATTAGAAACAGCTTGTCGAGATCCTTGCCCTGACTGATGACATACTTTTCGCCTATTCCCTTTGGGTTACAGAGCTCCTGAGGGCCTCGACGAAGATTCTTCCGCCAGCCCACGCCCTCGAGTAGACTTAAGTATCGGGAGACGTGGCAGCATATGGTCATGGTTCAGGTCTGCGGGTTGGGGGATGTGGGTGAGAAATAGGAGAACTTTGAATGGAATTCCCACTTCTCCTTTTGCCAGATCAGTGGTATCACTCCTACCACTCTGCTACAGGCAGGCTTGGTGAAGATAAGTGACACTTAGGGCCATAACTTCCAACCAGTGTTGGAAAGAAATGGCCCACAGGAATTAACACATACTTTCCTGCCCTTGAAAATTGCAAGGGCAATTCCAATTGTCAGAGCTGCTTGGGACCTGCATCAAAAGGTTCCTCGCAGGCCCCAGAACAGTCCAGCTCCGTCAGATTCAAGGAGGCAATGCACCTTTCTGCACCAATGTAGCTTTCTGTTGCCCCCTAAGATTTCCCAGTCCTCTAGTCTCCCACTAATCTTTGCCAGTTTGTATGCTTTTTCCTTCAATTTGATACTCTCCCTTATTCCCTTAGATATCCACGGTTGATTTTTCCTCTTTCTACCGTCCTTCCTTTTTGTTGGTATAAATCTTTGCTGAGCACTGTGAAAAATCGCTTGGAAGGTTCTCCACTGTTCCTTAACTGTTTCACCATAAAGTCTTTGCTCCCAGTTTATCTTAACTAGTTCTTCTCTCATCCCATTATAATCTCCTTTGTTTAAGCACAAAACACTAGTGTTTGATTTTACCTTCTCGCCCTCCATCTGTATTTTAAATTCCACCATATTGTGATCGCTATTTCTGAGAGGATCCCTAACTATGAGATCATTAATCAATTCTGTCTCATTACACCAGATCTAGGACCACTTGTTCCCTCGTAGGTTCCATTACATACTGTTCTAGGAAACTATTGCGGATACATTCTATAAACTCTTCCTCAAGGCTGTCTTGACCGACCTGGTTAAACCAATCGACGTGTAGATTAAAATCCCCCATGATAACTGCTGTACCATTACTGCATGCATCAGTTATTTCTTTGTTTATTGCCTGCCCCACCATACTATTTGGTGGCCTATAGACTACTCCTATCAGTGACTTTTTTGCCTTACCATTCCTGATTTCCACCCAGATGGATTCAACCTTATCCTCCATAGCATCGATGTCATCCCTTACTATTGCTCGGATGTCATCCTTAAATAACAGAGCTACACCACCTCCTTTACCATCCACTCTGTTCTTCCGAATAGTTTGGTACCCTCGGTCGTGACCATCCTTTAACCATGTTTCAGTAATGCCCACAAAATCATAGTCATTCAGAACCATCTGAAGCTTGTGATTTAAGTTGCATTTTTGAATGGTTCCCAGCACAGAACAATTTTCGAAAGGAAGTTTTCGCTTCTGGGCAATTGGTCTGAAATTCCTTACCTGTGAAATTCCAAGAGGGATTCCCCAGCACATTTTTTGTGTACTCCCAAATCCCATGCTGGGGAACTCAGGAGTTACAGCCCATTTTAAGGTTGAAGATAAAGTATCTATCATCTTGTTTCTAATGGAAAAGTTTGCATATAAAATCTGCATGGTTGTGCACTTATTTGAAAGCCTTGCTTAAAATCCAAGGTGGTGGACTCTTTGTCCATAGCAGGCTTTCTCTCAATTCTCTGCACCACCAATCCACCAGTGATCGAGTTCACTCCTTCACTCTCTCCATTACCTTGGAAACTGTGAGTGGCATTTTTAGCGGTGTGTGGGGAAGTTGCTGATGCACCTCTAACATTCTACTTCTCAACAACAACCCTCACGGTTCAGGTTTTGTGTGAAGCTGAGTAAAGTTTAGTGAGTTTTGAAACCTCAGACAGAGGCCCTCTACAACTATCTCTGCCACTTGTGTCAGCTTGTGCTCACTTCCAAGCTGAAAGCCCAAGCTACTGTTTGTTAAAGTGTGAGTATTTGAGCTGATGCATGCTGTGGGTTCTAAGACAGAATGAAGTCCTCCGAGGAAGCATCCTCATCCATGGTCAGGAACACTTGCCGTTGATGTTGAGGCCCTGATAGACAAAAGAGAGGAAGGTGAATTATTTGTGGAAAATTGGCAAACTTAACCGTCACTGATGTGTTATGTACTCTGGGATAACACCGGCTGCAACTGGATGCATTTTTGACCAAACGATACTCCAGACCTTGAAGTTAGTTGAATCTGATTTATTGAACCACTAGCACAGTTAGCACAGTTCTCTATGAGTTCGACTCTCTGCTAACCCAAGTGTGGTTACTCTGTCTGACTGAACCAGACTAGCTCTTATCCACGTGCTGGAGGTGTAATACTGTAAATACACCCTGACTCACTCTGTAGATGTTAATCAGTGGAAAGAGTTGGAGTGTGAGTGCTTCATGCCTTTTATAGTGAGATGCCACCCCTGAATGTCCTACCTGCTCATTGGTCATGTCCTATTCTCTGTGTTCATTAGCTGCCTGTCTGTATATCATTATGTGCATGTTTGCATATCATGACATCTCCCTTTTTTTGTATGTTCTGCTGGCCCGTGGAAATATATATACAAATGGTAGCCGAGACTAGCCCATTTACAAACAGTGGCATATGTGAACATATTTACATGTGAAGACAGGTGTCTAAAGTGAGAAAACAGAACATAACAAACAACACAAGTGTTTATAAGTCCAGTCTTTGTGGCTTGCGTCTGATCCTTGTTGACCACTGGCAAGGTACGGGATGGAAGCCTGACTGGTGGCCTCGTAGTGTGAGGTACCAGGAGGTGGCAAAACAATGGACGGAAATGGAGAAGAAAGCGGTTGCGGGCAGGCAACCTTGCGTAGTGCCCATCTATTCCGACGCACAACAGAACCATCAGCCATACGGACAACATATGAGCGGCGCGCAGCCTGTCGAACAACAACAGCTAGAGCAGACCAGCCACCATCTGGTATTTTGATCCTGACAGTTTCCGATGGGGATAACATGGGCAAATCAGTGGCATGAGCATTGTAGCCCTGCTTTTGCTGGTTTTGGAGCTGCTGCACCGTCTGCAGCATTGGGAGGCAATCCGGGTTGGGCAAGTGTAAGACTGGGAGCATCGTCCGCAGGTCCCTATTCATTAGGAGCTTAGCCGGACATGCCAGTGGACACTGGGGTCACCCTGTACTCAAGCAGCGCGAGGTAGATATTAGAAGCAGAATCCACCGCCTTGCAGATGAGCTACTTCACAATGTGTACCCCTTTTTCACCTTCCCATTGGTTTGCGGATAGTGTGGGCTAGAAGTGACATGTTTGAATTGGTACGACTTGGCAAATATAGACCACTCGTGGCTGCTGAAGCAAGAGCCATTGTCACTCATGACAGTGAGTGGGATACCATGCCTGGAGAACGGTCCGAGAAGTGAGGTCTGAGAGCTTCACGACTTCAGCGTAATTGGAGAAATAGTCAATGATCAACACATAGTCACGAACATTCGCACAAAAGAGGTTCGATGCCAACTTTGGACCACGGGGAGGTCTCAATCTCATGCTGCTGGAGCGTCTCCTTGCTCTGCGCTGGCTGGTAGCATTGACAGGTCGCACAGTTGAGGACCATGTTCGAGATATCCTGGCTAATACCGGGCCAGTAGGCAGCCTGCCTGGCTCTGCGTCTGCACTGCTCGACGCCTAGGTGTCCCTCATAGATTTGGCGAAGAACCAAGCTTGGAGACTGAGTGGAATAACAATCCGGTCCAGCTTGAGGAGGATACCATCCATCACCGTCAGGTCGTCCTTTACATTATAAAATTGAGGGCACTGCCCTTTCTGCCAGCCATTGGCGAGGTGGCGCATGACTTACTGCAAAAGGGGGTCTTTGGCTGTCTCCTCGTGGATACGAAGCACCTTCTCATCAGTCGCCGGGAGGGTGCAAGCACACAGCTGCACCTGTGATTCAATCTGCCGGATTACTTCCAGCTGTTCACTAGGCAATGTGATGGAGCGGGACAATGCATCAGCGATGATGAGCTCCTTGCCAGGTGTGTACACTGAGTTAAAGTCGTACAGTCTGAGTTTGAGGAGGATGCGCTGAACCGAGGCACCATGTTGTTCAGGTCCTTGTGGATAATGTGGACCAGAGGCCGATGATCCGTCTCGACAGTGAATGTCGGCAGTCCGTAGACATAGTCGCGAAACTTGAGAATTCCAATGAGAAGGCCCAGGCATTCCTTCTCGATCTGCGCATAACGTGTTTCGGTGGGCGTCATGGCCCTCGATGCGTAGGCTACCGGTGCCCAGGATGAAGTGCCATCGCGTTGAAGCAGCAACGCACCGATGCCATCCTGGCTCGCATCTGTGGATATCTTGGTCTCCATGTCAGGGTCGAAAAATGCCAAGACGGGTGCAGTGGTGAGCTTGGCTTTCAGCTCCAGCCACTCTGCCTGATGTGCTGCCTGCCACTCAAAGGCAGTGGAATTTTACCAGGTTTTGTAGGGTCGTGGTGTGGGAGGCCAGGTTCGGGATGAACTTGTCCAGAAAGTTGACCATGCCCAGTAAACGCAACACCGCTTTCTTGTCCTCAGGTACCTTCATAGCTTCAATGGCCTTGATCTTGTCTGTGTCCGGGCGCACGCCCTGCTAAGCGGTCTGGTCACCTGGGAACTTGAATATCGACATGCCAAAGCAACACTTGGACCTGTTCATCTTCAGGCCATTGGCATGGACGCGGCAAAATACCTGCTGGAGAGGGGAAACATGCTCTTCAGGGATCGTGGACTATACGATGATGTTGTCCACGTACACATGAACCCCTTCAATGCCCTCCATCATCTGCTCCATGATGCGATGAAAGATCTCCGATGCCGAGACAATGCCAAACGGCATGCGATTATAGCAGTATCTGCCAAACGGTGTGTTGAAGGTGCAGAGCCTTCTGCTGGACTCATCCAGCTGGATCTGCCAGAATCTAACTTGGAAAAAAAACGTGCATATGCCATCTCACTGGTGAGTTCCTCCCACTTCGGGATGGGGTAGTGTTCACGCATTATATTCTTATTGAGATCCTTGGGATCCATGCAGATGCGTAGGTCTCCAGACGGCTTCCTGACACATACCATCGAGCTGACCCAGTCAGTCGGTTCGGTTACCTTGGAAATGATGCCCTGTTGCTGAAGATCCTTGAGCTGTGCCTTCAGGCGCTCCCTCAGCGGAGCCGGGACCCAGCGTAGTGCATGGACCACTGGCTTGGCATCAGGTCGTAGCAGAATCTTGTATCGCTATGGCAGCGTGCCCATCCCGTCAAACACATCCGGATACTGAGCGAGGATGTCGTCAATGCCGGCCTGAAGATCCTCATTGGGGGATGTGGTCATGTAAACCCGCTGCACGAGGTTCAACTGCTTGCAGGCATGCGCGCCAAGTAGGGATGCCCTGTCTGGATTGGCAATCTCAAAACATAACCGAGCATGGGTACTCCGGTTAGAGATGAGTAGATGGCAGGATCCTAGTGCTGTGATGGCATTCCCTTTTTTGTCCAGGAGCCTGCATGCTGCTGGAAGGACCTTGGGGGGTTTCTGGATGTGTCTGAATTCTGCCTGTGAGAGGAGGTTGGCAGAAGCACCTGTGTCCAGCTTAAACTGGATGGAGCAGTGGTTTACCTGCATCACCGCACGCCATTCGTCCACAGAATCCACAGCGAGGATGGATTGAATTTGTGATGAGTTGGATGTGGCATATTCACATTTGGTAATGATGCCCACACAGTAGGCGGAGTCCAGGCTTTCTTCCTCTGGATCCATTGTGTTGCCAGGATCAGAATCCTATAATCGTTGTTGCACACTCTGAACGCGCCGTCGTCGGAATTGGGAGAGCTGGCCTCTGACTGGTGGTGCAGATATGCACAAGGATGCATAGTGTCCAGGCTTCCCACGTGGGGTCCCGGGAAAAGCGTGTGAAATGGCCGCTGTCATCAATGCTGAGGCGCTGCATCTGGGAGATGGCCTGCACACTCTCTCGTGGGAGGCAAGTTTCTCATTTTCAGCCGAGTTGTACTGGGCACAGCGATTTATGGAGTGCTGATGCACTGTGCATGTTTCAATCGTGACTGGCAGGGTCATATGCTTGATTTTCAGTAGTTGCTCTCTCAGAGGATCAGAGTGAATGCCAAATATGATTTGGTCTCTGATCATAGAGTAAGCAATATCACCAAAGTTGCAGGATAGCGCTAGCAGACAGATGTTAGTTAGAAATGTGGTGATGACCACTGTTGTGTATATTAGGAGATGTGTGGTAAGACCCTGTACTACAGGTACTACTGCTGGCTCCGCCCAGTAGGCGGAGTATAAATATGTGTGCTCCCTGTACAGCAGCCATTTCGCCAGCTGCTGTAGGAGGCCACACATCTTAGAGTAATAAAGCTTCAGTTGTATTCAACTCTCGTCTTTGTGCAATTGATCGTGCATCAAGGAAGGAGTTGAAAGATTCACCTTTACCTTGTAGACGTTGCTTAAAAATGTAGCGCTCGAAGATTTCATTGGTGTCCACTTCAAACTTGTCCAGGATGGTCTGAAACTTTGTCTTGTCCTGGCCTCCGGTGAAGTGTAAAGAGTTGAAACGTTTGATGGCTTGATCACACGCTGTTGAGAGGAGAGGCGTGATCTTCCTTGCATCAGATGCACCCATGAGGTCTGATGCTTCGAGGTACAGCAGAAACTCTCGTCTTTGTGCAATTGATCGTGCATCAAGGAAGGAGTTGAAAGATTCACCTTTACCTTGTAGACGTTGCTTAAAAATGTAGCGCTCGAAGATTTCATTGGTGTCCACTTCAAACTTGTCCAGGATGGTCTGAAACTTTGTCTTGTCCTGGCCTCCGGTGAAGTGTAAAGAGTTGAAACGTTTGATGGCTTGATCACACGCTGTTGAGAGGAGAGGCGTGATCTTCCTTGCATCAGATGCACCCATGAGGTCTGATGCTTCGAGGTACAGCAGAAACTTTTGCTTGTATGTCCGCCAGTTGGCACTGAGATTGCCGGAGGAGCCTGAATCTTGTCCATGGTGCGGGGATACATTCGCTGGTCGTCACGGAATGGACTGAGGTAAACCACCTAGATTAAGCAGTCTCCAGGTATCATGATATGTTATGTACTCTGGGATAACACCGGCTGCAACTGGATGCAGTTTTGACCAAAAGATACTCCAGACCTTGAAGTCAGCTGAATCTGATTTATTGAACCAGTAGCACAGTTAGCACAGTTCTTTATGAGTTTGACTCTCTGCTAACCTAAGTGTGGTTACTCTGTCTGACTGAACCAGACTAGCTCTTGTCCACGTGCTGGAGGTGTAATACTGTACATACACCCTGACTCACTCTGTAGATGTTCATCAGTGGAAAGAGGCGGAGTGTCCTACCTGCTCATTGGTCATGTCCTGTTCTCTGTGTTCATTAGCTGCCTGTCTGTATATCATTATGTGCATGTTTGCATATCATGACAGTCACCATGCTCAGTCTTCTCATATTTCATTAATTACTTAAATTAAATCAACAAGCACGTGTGAAAAATAGTTGTAAATTCAATGACCAGCTCTCTGCAAGCTCCCTGCCTGTCTATCTGTGATGGAAAAGGACAAAGATGTTTCACCTTTTCCTGAGCATCCATGTTTGTCAGAGCCCACCTTCAGCCCTGTCCATCTCCCTTGCATTTTGTACTTTCTTGTCCGATGAGGTTCGAAAGAAAAAACAGACATCTGAGCAAATGAAGGTCGATATTCACCCAATGGACGCAGTGTATTCAGTAAGTGTGGTTATGAGACACATGCATCACATCGCAAAAGGCTTGGCATGAGTGTCAACAGTGGACGGATAATGAGGAAGTGATGAAGTGCATAGAAATTGAAAGCTGAATGTTGCTGAAAATTGACTGAGGGTGAGGAGTAATGTGCTGAAGAACACTTAACAAGACAGAGTGCAGAGGGGAGGCTAAAAGCACAGGATGCAGGTGAATCAACAAATGTTCAAACCCTTTCTGGCCTGGTAATGGCATTAAATAATTTCTTGCACTGCATCCAATGCCCAAAGCTTCATTTTCACCCTCCTGTCTTTTTTTGGTGAGAGCTGCAGCTTTCTCTGTCCCATTGCTCTGGGGAAAGAAAGTCCCTCCTGACTGCACCCAGCAGTAATTCAAGAGAAGCATCACAGTCAGGGTCCTTCCCTTTCTCTTCAGGCAAGCGTTTTAAACACCTCCTGGTTTCTCCAAATAGTATTTCTGCTCTGGCCCTTTAGCAAGTGGACCACTGATCACATCTCGCACGTGTGCAGTACACCTAATGTGCAGAATGGATGCATAAAAGCCGGATGTCAAAATGTTTTGCTTCAGTCAGTGTTGATGTCGGAAGTCAGCACCGTTGACTACTGGGACTTTCACACGCAATTCTTTGCCACCCACTGCACCAGCCCCCTCCAGCTCTGAACTCACCTTTAAATTAATATTGAGGCCAATAACTGCACCATTTATATTAGACAGATCACTATGAATCACTTGCGTCTTTACACAGCTGAGGTATAACCAGGGTATTTGACTCATTTACCCTCAAATCATCACATGTTTACTTGGTATGTACTCAATATGACATTGACTATGCAGGAAGATAGGGAGCAATCAGGCATCCTGATATTGTATCAGGCCATTGTTAGCACTAGAAAGAAAATCAAGCAATCAAGCTGGATATACTAATGAGCTGAAAAGATCCTCTGCAAACACAAGGGCAACGCTGCAGGAATGAGAATGAATCTTGAAAATACAGCCAGACCCAGATTTATGTAATAATTTTCAATAACTCCAACAGCGGACTTAATACCAATAATAATATGACATTTTGAAACTTCCATAATATAAATATGAATAAGATTTTGTTTGCATTAAAACACACTGTGCTCAAAGCCACAATGTCATTGTGTCCGACCATGTAGTTTATGAAAATTCCACAAGATGGCACCACTGGCTTAATATAAAACTTTGAAAAAGATTTTAGTCTGCATTCGTTAATAAAATGTCATTGTGATTTGTCAGACAAGAAAATGATTATTTTTGATTCAGAACAATATTCAGCTCAATGCCTTTCGTTTCCTTCTCATTAGTATTTAAGCTGCAGTAACAATAATATATTTACTAAAGAGTTCCTTATCTGTGGTATTGTACTTAGGAAGCCGTCATATTTAATGAAGAGCTTATTAAACAGAAGGAAAGCCGGTTGTTAGTGCTACTCAAACCAGAAACCTACTCACCAGTTCTCACTGGTGGGAATGCAGGATAATTGAGAACTGATCTCGATGTAAGAAAAATGTAATGACTACATCTAATGACTTGAAGAAACAAACGTATTAATTTTTCAGTGCTTACAAAAGTACAGAGGCTGGTTTTATAAGACCATAAGATACAGGAACAGAGTTATACTATTCAGCCCATTGAATCTGTTCCACCATTCAATCATGGCTGATATGTTTCTCAACCCCATTCTCCTGCCTTCTTCCCGTAAGCCCTGATCCCCTTATTGATCAAGAACCTATCTATCTCTGTCATAAAGATTCTCAGTGACTTGGCCTCCACAGCCTTCGGCGGCAATGAGTTCCACACTTCACCACCCTCTGGTTGAATAAATTCCTGCTCATCTCAGTTTGAAAGGAGCGTTCCTTCAGTCTGAACCTGTGCTCCCAGCTTCTAGCCTTTTCTACTAGTGGGAACATCTTCCCCACATCCTAACCCGCAGCACGGTAGCATTGTGGATAGCACAATCGCTTCACAGCTCTAGGGTCCCAGGTTCGATTCCGGCTTGGGTCACTGTCTGTGCGGAGTCTGCACATCCTCCCCGTGTGCGTGGGTTTCCTCCGGGTGCTCCGGTTTCCTCCCACAGTCCAAAGATGTGCCGGTTAGGTGGATTGGCCATGATAAATTGCCCTTAGTGTCCAAAATTGCCCTTAGTGTTGGGTGGGGTTACTGGGTTATGGGGATAGGGTGGAGGTGTTGACCTTGGGTAGGGTGCTCTTTCCAAGAGCCAGTGCAGACTCGATGGGCTGAATGGCCTCCTTCTGCACTGTAAATTCTATGATAATCTATGATAAATTCTATGACATCCACTCTATCCAGGCCTCTCAGTATTCTGTAAATGTCAATGAAATCCCCCGTCATTCTTCTAAACTCCATCGAGTACAGACCCAGAGTCCTCAACAGCTCCTCATGTGACAAGCCCTTCATTCCAGGAATCACTCTTGTGAACCTCCTCTGGACCCTCTACAAGGTCAGCACATCCCTCCTTAGATACGAGGGCCAAAACTGCTCACAATATTCCAAATGGGGTCTGACAAGAGACGTGTACAGCCTCAGCAGTACTTCCCTGCTCTTGTATTCTCGCCTTCTCGAAGTGAATGCTATCATTACATTTGCCTTTGGAATTGCCAACTTTGTTAACCTTAAGAGAATCCTGAACTAGGACTTCGAAGTCCTATTGTGCTTCTTATTTCTGAAACCTTTCCCCATTTAGAAAACAGTCTGTGCCTCTATTCTTCCTACGAAGTGCATAATTTCACACTTTTCCACATGGTTCCTTTTGAAGCAGTTTTCATGTGGAAATGGGACAATGGTGTGTGGAAAATGTCAGTGCCCTCCTGACGACTTCAGTTTCCCACCCACCCCAAAACCTCCCGCCTCTTCAAACGCTACTACACCCCGCCATCACACCATGCCACACCTCCCCCCCCCCCCCCCACACACACGCACAGACCCCTGCAACCCCCGTAGGGATAAGCAGTCCAGTTAGTCAATCCAGTCGCCTCAGCTCAGTCATGTAGCAGTATCTCGTCTTAAGTATTTTTTCTGGGGGTCCAAAGTTGATCCGTAGGGTTTTGTTTCCTGCCCCGTTCGATGAAAGGATGAAGTCATCCCCTCCCATCAATGGTACTACTTGATCAGTTTGGAGGGAAGGGGCGAGAAATGACACGGAGCGGCAACAGCTTTTTCTTGCAAAACATATATAAAGGGGAGGCCTTTGAGCAGTAACTAATTCTGCAAACTTTCCCATCTCTTTAAATACAATGGCCATTGAAATGTGAACATTTTGACCAAGAATTGAATGATATTTTAATCACTGGCCTGTACCAGAACTGCACTGCAGACCGTCTTTATACAAACTAAGTAGATAGATAGAGAAATACAGCACAGAGCAGGCCCTTCAGCCCACGATGTTGCGTCGAACTTTTGTCCTAGGTTAATCATAGAATTTTGGACAATTTTTCATGGCCAATCCACCCAACCTGCACATCTTTGGACCGTGGGAGGAAACCGGAGTACCCGGAGGAAACCCACGCAGTCACGGGGAGGATGTGCAGACTCCACACAGACAGTGACCCAAGTCGAAATCGAACTTGGGACCCTGGAGCTGTGAAGCAATTGTGCTATCCACAATGCTACCGTGCTGCCCTTAAGAAGTTAACCTACACTCCATTACTCTACCCTAATCCACGTACCTATCCAATAGCCGCTTGAAGGTCCCTAACGTTTCCGACTCAACTACTTCCACAGGCAGTGCATTCCATGCCCCCACTACTCTCTGGGTAAAGAACCTACCTCTGACATCCCCTCTGTATCTTCCACCATTTATCTTAAATTTATGTCCCCTTGTAATGGTGTGTTCCACCCGGGGAAAAAGTCTCTGACTGTCTACTCTATCTATTCCCCTAATCATCTTATAAACCTCTATCAAGTCGCCCCTCATCCTTCTCCGTTCTAATGAGAAACTGTGAAATGGAAAGGATCCATCGTGTTCAGTTATTTAATTCAGGCGGATTCTCTTGCCTCCTACTATTTCAGCAATGCTTAAATTGAATCCAATCAATGACAATAGATCAAAGTGCAAGCAGAAGTGTAGTTTTTTGAGGCAATTGCATTTTCTTTTAAGTCTTTAAGGCTCTGCAACACATGCATAATGCTTTATTTTAACATCTCCCCTCCCCACCCCCGTTACACACGCAAATATTTTACCCAATGCTGAAGTTCAAAGCCTGGAGTTACCACTCCATTGCACTATTTTCTTTCTGGCACTATTCCCCTGAGATTGGCATAACCAATGCAAAAGATTGTGGAATCTTAAGTGCAAATTGCATTTGATGCAACTCAATGGTCCGCTATCTTCTTCATTTGTTTTTTAAAAAACATTACACTGGAAGCAGATCCTGGACACAAAGCTGGTCTCATCTGTATTTACTGGGGGACAGACAATTCACCAGTTGCCATTAGGGCTGCTTCTCATTAAAGGAAGGCCTCTGGGGCCAACAGCTGCTGATAAGGACTGCATCTAGAAGAAGAGAATGCCAGACTGGATGCTACCCTCTCAATCATGTAAGTAATAATAATAACCTTTATTATTGTCACAAGTAGGCTTACATTAACACTGCAATGAAGATATTGCGAAAATCCCCTAGCCGCCTGTTCAGGTACACAAAGGAAGAATTCAGAATGTCCAATTCAACGAACAGCATGTCTTTCAGGCCTTGTGGGAAGAAACTGGAGCACCCAGAGGAAACCTACACAGACACTGGGAGAATGTGCAGACTCTGCACAGACAGCGACGCAAGGCGGGAATCAAACCTGGGACCCTGGTGCTGTGAAGCAACAGTGCTAACCACTGTGCTAGTGGAGTCTTGGGAAGAGGGATAGGGTAGAATGGATGGGGGTTATGGATGCCGGGGACCCCAGGAAGGGAGGAGGGTTGGTGGGAGCAGCTGAGAAAGAAGATGGCCTTTGTGGGCCAAAGAATGCCCAAATTGAATAGCCAAGTCAATGAGGAGGCTGCCACATGGCGGAGGACCCACCCTCTGGTAAAATGCCAGTGGTGCCAAGAAGATGATCAGTTGGCCTCTGGGCAGGAGGGTCTCCACCTTCCCACCACCATAAAATAGCATGGTGGCAAGAGATGGCGGCCAGTCCACCCCCTCCATTCCCTGGCGTTTCTAACCCCACCCCCACCCCTCTCTCTCTCTCTCTCTCTCTCTCTCTCTCTCCCCCCCCCCCCCCCCAACCAACATGGCCCAAAACCAGAGGGCTGGTAAAATCCAGTCCTAAGACTTGCATATTTTATGATAAACGCATTTTAAACTATCTTAAACTTTACCAAGTCTAGACTAAGTGGCCACGTGAGGACACAGCTGCAAAAGAGGTCAGACGGCGGGAGTCCGGAAGTTATTCCCGGGAGCCTGGGCAGAGCACACGTGTTGAATATAGCTGTTGAACTCAGGAATAAACTAGCTGTTGCAAGTCCTTGATATTGGTGATTTAGGGAGCCCATAATTTTCCACATGGTGTCAGGAGTTGGCAGTATGGCATGAGGACTTCGACCTGCTTATATTTGATTAAAATATTGCAAATCGTTGAGAAAAGTTCCAGAAAGAGTTGCTTACTTACTGTGACTTTGCACTCTCTGACAAGTTGAAAAAGGTACAAGCTTATCAACCCTATTAAACCTCGCGGGCTGTGGGCCATTGAAAAAGTTATTTGTTTTCCAGACAGAGGAGGAAAAGGTAGATCCCAAGATAATCCTGAAGCAATTCCCGAACATCTGTCTCCTGGTAAAAAGCGTAATCCTTGAAAAGCATTTGCTCAGTTCAGTGAACCAAAGGCAGATGAGACAATGCAATCGTACACGGTCAACTTAAAACCATTGACAAAGAAATGTGTGTTTAGAACTCTCACTGAAGACCTAATCAAGGATCAAGTAGTTTGTGGAATATTGAGAGATGTAGTCTGCAAGCAGCTGCTGAGAGAAAAAGACTTAACGTCACAAACAGCCATCAATATCTGTATCTTAAACAGACAATCAGAGATTTTCGGTGGGAAACCGAAGAATTCGTAGTACAGGAGGCAGCCTGCTCCAACTGCAGCGGCCAGCACCCACCAAACAGAACAGCTTGGTTGGCATATGGTAAAAGATGCAACAAATATGGGAAATGGAACCACTTTGCAAAGTGCTGCAGATACAAACCTCCTCTGTCATCAGCAACATGCCATCTGTTTGATCCTTCAGGGGTAGGAGCATCAGTAAGATGAACGAATTGGAGTTCCACCCCAGCACTGAAGCTACAGAGCCTCCAACAACACTCTATCGTGACAGCATTGACAACATCACAGAAAGGGAATGATCTAATGGAGAACATTCTGAAGGAGAGAATCTATCTCCACTTGGAGAGGCAAGGTTTGATCAGGAATAGTCAGCATGGCTTTATCAGACGGAGATCATGCCTACCAAGTTCGATTGAGGTGTGTAGATGAGGGTAATGCAGTTGATGTAGTTTAGATGGATTTCAGCAAACCATTTGACAAGGTCCCACATGGGAGGCTTGTAAAGAAGGCAAATGCGCATGGGATACAGGGGAACTTGATAAGGTGGATTCAAAGCTGGCTGAGCTGCAAGAAACAGAGAGTGATGACAGACGGCTGCTTTAGTGACCGGAAGCCAGTATCTAGTGACGTACCACAGGGATCTGTGCTGGGTTCCCTATTATTCATCATTTACATAAATGGCATAGATGACTATGTGGGGGTAGGACCAGTAGGTTTGCGGATGACACAAAGATTGATTAGGTGCTTAACAGTGAGACTGAGACTCATGGGTTACAGGAAGATATATACGGGATGGTCAAATGGGCAGAAAAGTGGCAGATGGAATTTAATTCTGAAAAGTGTGAGGACTTACACTTTGGAAGGAACAATTTGGAAGGAAATATTCAATGAATGGCACCACACTGGGAAGTCCTGAGGAACAAAGAGGCCGAGATATGTTTGTAAATAGATCTCTGAAGGCAGAAGGGCAGGTTAATAGGGTGATGAAAAAGGCATATGGTACACTTGCCTTTATCAATTGTGGCATAGATTACAAAAATAAGGAAGTCATGTTGGAGTTATATCGAACATTGGTGAGGCTACAGCTGGAGTACTGTGTGCAATTCTGGTCGCCACATTATAGAAAGGATGTGATTGTACTGGAGTTGGTGCAGAGGCATTTCACCAGGATGTTGCCTTGTATGGAACATTTTAGAGAGATTGCATAAGCTTGGGTTGTTTTCACTGGAGCAGAGAAGACTGAGGGGCGACCTGATCGATGTGTACAAAATAATGAGGGGCATGGACAGGGTGGATAGGGAACACCTGTTCCCCTTAGTTGTCGGGTCGGTTACGAGGGGACACAAGTTCAAGGTGAGGGGAGGGACATTCAGGGGGGATTTGAGGAAAAGCCTTTTTATCCAGAAGGTGGTATCGGTCTGGAATGCACTGCTTGGGAGTTTGGTGAAGGCAGGTTGCCTCACATCCTTCCAAAAGTACCTGGATGAGTACTTAGCATATCTTAGCCTTTGAGGCTATGGGCCAAGTGCTGGCAAATGGGATTAGGATTGGCAGATCGGGTGCCTTTCATTCAGCGGTGCAGACTCGATGGGCCGAAGGGCCTTTTCTGCACTGTATTTTTCTGTGATTCTGTGAACTGGCCCCAATAGTTTTCTGTGGTAGAGAATTCCACAAGTTCATAACTCTCTGAGAGAAGAAGTTGTTTCCCATCTCAGTCCTGAATGGCTTACTCCTTATTCTGAGGCTGTGACCCTTAGTTCTGGAAGTCTCTAACATCGGGAACATTCCCGCATCTGGCTGTCCAGTCCCATCAGAATTTTATATGTTTCCATGAGGTCTCCTCTCATTCTTCTAAACTCCTGTGAGTATAAGTCCAGTCAATCCAGTCTTTCTTCATATGTCAGTCCTGCCGTCCTGGGAATTAGTCTGGTGAACCTTCGCTGCACACCCTCAATAGCAAGAATGTCTTTCCTCAAATTCGGAGACCAAAACTGTACACAATACTCAAGATGTGGCCTGACCAACGTCCTGTGCAACTGCTGTAAGACATCCCTACTCCTAAACTCAAATCATCTCGCTTTGAAGACCAGCATGCCATTAGCTTTCTTTACCGCCTGCTTTACCTGCATGCCAACCTTCAACGACTATTCCACCATGACACCCAGGTCTCATTCCACTTCCCCTTTTCCTAAACTGCCACCATTCAGATAATAATCTGCCTTTTTGTTTTTACCACCAATGTGGATAACCTCACATTTACCCACATTATATTGCATTTGCCAAGTATTTGCCCACTCAGCCAGCCTGTCCAAGTCACCCTGCAGCCTGTTTGCATCATCCTCTCAGCACACACTGCCACCCAGATTAGTGTCACCTGCAAATTTGGAGATATTGCGTGCAATTCCTTCATTCGACTCATTAATGTATATTGTGAACAGCTAGGGTCCCAGCACTGAACCCTGCGGTACCGCTTAGTCACTGCCTACCACTCTGAAAAGGGCCTGTTTATTCCCACTCTCCGCTCCCAGTCTGCCAACCAGTTCTCTATCCATGTCAATACATTATCCCCAATACCATGAGCTTTAATGTTGCTCACTAATCTCTTGTGTGGGACCTTGTCAAAACTCTTTTGAAAGCCCAGATTAACAACATCCACTGGTTCACCCTTAGAACATAGAACATAGAACAGTACAGCACAGAACAGGCCCTTCGGCCCTCGACGTTGTGCCGAGCAATGATCACCCTACCCAAACCCACAGATCCACCCTATACTCGTAACCCAACAACCCCCCCCACCTTACTTTTTAGGACACTACGGGCAATTTAGCATGGCCAATCCACCAAACCCGCACAATCTTTGGACTGTGGGAGGAAACCGGAGCACCCGGAGGAAACCCACGCACACACGGGGAGGACGTGCAGACTCCGCACAGACAGTGACCCAGCCGGGAATCGAACCTGGGGCCCTGGAGCTGTGAAGCATTTATGCTAACCACCATGCTACCGTGCTGCCCTTATCCACTCTACAGGCCACATCCTCAAACAATTCCAGAAGATTTGTCAAGCATGGTTTCCCTTTAGTGAATCCATGCTGACATGGACCGATCCTGTCCCCAATTTCGAAATGCTCAGTTATTTCATCCTTAATTTTTTTTTATAAATGTTTTTTATTGAGTTTTCATATTTTATATATGACAAATTACATTATTAGAGAGAGAGAAAAAAAAGGAAAACACAAAAATTTTACATTAATATTTACAGTAAGCATCTTCATAACAACAATTGTGGCCGCCCCCTTTAGCCAGCATACATATTTTACATTCCCCAATATGGCCGAGGCACATGTTTATAGGCATTTATTTATAGTTTGGTTTTGGGCCTTGGCTTGCCATCAAACCCCCATACCGAGCCCGTAACCCCCCCCCCCCCCCCCCCCCCCCTCCCCCCCGGCTACCTTCCCCCGATTCCCGTCCATTTTCCCCTGGTTCTTGGCCACCCGACTATTCTTCCTCATGTACGTTGGCCACAAACAGGTCCCGGAACAGTTGCATGAATGGCTCCCACGTTCTGTGGAAGCCGTCGTACGACCCTCGGATGGCGAATTTGATTTTCTCCATTTGGAGAGATTCCGAGAGGTCGGACAGCCAGTCTGCAGCTCTGGGTGGTGCTGCTGACCGCCAGCCAAACAGGATTCGGGCATGGCTCCACCCTCACCCCCACCACTTTGGACATAGCCTCGAAGAAGGCTGTCCAGTACTCCACAAGTCTGGGGCAAGACCAGAACATATGGGCGTGGTTGGCAGGGCCTCTTTGGCACCGCTCACATCTGTCCTCCACCTCCGGGAAGAACCTACTCATACGGTTTCTCGTTAAGTGGGCTCTATGTACCACTTTTAGTTGCGTCAGGCTGAGCCTTGCGCATGTGGAATTGGAGTTGACCCTATGCAGTGCTTCGCTCCAGAGTCCCCACCCTATCTCCATCCCCAGGTCGTCCTCCCATTTCCTTCTTGTTGCGTCCAGTACGGTGTCGTCCCTATCTACCAGTCGGTCATACATGTCACTACAGTTCCCTTTCTCTAGGATACTTGCGTCCAGTAGGTCTTCCAGTAGTGTCTGTCGTGGCGGTTGTGGGTACGTCCTTGTTTCCTTTCGTAGGAAGTTTTTGAGCTGCAGGTACCGTAGCTCGTTCCCCCCAGCTAGCTGAAATTTCTCTGTCAGTTCGTCCAGTGTTGCGATCCTGTCATCCGTGTATAGGTCCCTGACTGTCAGTGTCCCCCCGTCCTGCCTCCACCTTTTGAAGGTGGCGTCAGTCAGTGCTGGTTTGAACCTATGGTTGTTGCAGATGGGAGCCTTGTCCGACATTTTGTACAGGCCAAATTGCTGCCGCAGTTGGTTCCAGGATTGGAGGGTGGCTGTCACCACTGGGCTGGTGGAGTGTTTTTTGGGTGGGGATGGGAGTGCTGCCGTGGCGAGGGCCCGGCGGGAGGTTCCCATGCAGGAGGCCTCCTCCGCACGCACCCACTCGGCTTCTGGCTCCTGGATCCATCCCCTTACTCGCTCGGCTGTTGCCACCCAGTGGTAGAATTGTAGATTCTGGAGGGCTAGCCCCCCCCTGGATTTTGTTTTTTGTATGACCTTCTTTGGGATCCTAGCATTTTTACCCCCCCATACGAACGCCATGATATGTTTGTCCAGCGCTTTGAAAAAGGCCTTGGGGATGTAGATCGGAATGGATCTAAACAGGAAGAGGAACCTGGGCAGTACATTCATTTTGATCGTCTGGACTCTCCCCGCGAGGGAGAGCGGGAGTGTGTTCCATCTTTGCAGGTCCTTTTTAACTTCCTCCGTCAGGCTGGTGAGGTTCCATTTGTGGATCCCTTTCCAGTCATGGGCTATTTGGATCCCCAGGTAGCGGAATTTATTTCGTGCTTGTTTGAACGGCAGCCCCTTTAGAGCTGCCCCCCCCCCCCCCCCCCCCCCCCCCCCCCTTGCGGGTGTACTGGGAAGATCTCACTTTTGCTCATGTTGAGTTTGTAGCCCGAGAAGGCTCCAAACTCTTTCAGGAGCGCGATGATTCCGTCCATGCTGCTTTGTGGGTCCGAGATATAGAAGAGCAGATCATCCGCATAGAGTGAGACTCTGTGCTCTCTACCTCCCCTTCGGATCCCCCTCCAATTTTTTGCTGCCCTGAGCGCGAATGCTAGCGGTTCGATTGCTAGTGCGAACAGCAGCGGGGACAGTGGGCATCCTTGTCTGGTGCCCCTGTGCAGCTGGAAGTATTGGGAGTTGGTATTGTTGGTCCGTACACTCGCCATGGGAGCGTTGTATAGGAGCTTTACCCAAGCGGTGAACCCTGTTCCAAGCCCGAACCGCTCCAGTACCTCTATGAGGTATTTCCATTCGACTCTGTCGAAGGCCTTTTCTGCGTCCAGGGAGACGATCACCTCTTGTGTTCTCTCCCCGGAGGGGGTCATTATCACGTTCAGCAGGCGCCTGATGTTCGCGGTAAGCTGTCTACCTTTGACGAAGCCCGTCTGGTCCTCTGTGACCACCTCAGGTACACAGTCTTCTAGCCTTTTGGCTAGGATTTTGGCCAGTATTTTGGCGTCTGCGTTCAGCAGAGATATGGGTCTGTATGACCCACATTCCGTTGGGTCTTTGTCTTTCTTAGGTATCAGCGACATTGAGGCCTGTGCTAACGTGGGTGGCAGTGTGCCCCTAGCTAGCGAGTCTGTGAACATCTCCCGCAGGTGCGGGGCCAGCGCTGTCACGAATTTTTTGTAGAAGTCCGCCGGGAATCCGTCCGGTCCCGGCACCTTCCCCGTCTGCATGGAGCTAATGCTCTCCATGATCTCTCCCAGTGCTAGTGGTGCTTCCAGATCCCGTTTTCTGCCCTCTCCCACGACTGGTATGTCCAGTCCATCAAGAAACCGGTTCATCCCAGCCTTCCCCGTTGGGGGCTCTGAGGTGTACAGCTCTTGGTAGAAGGCCTTGAAGGTTTCGTTAATCCTCTCTGGTTCTGTTTCCCACGTGCCTCTGGTACCTCTGATTTGCGCAATTTCTCTGCTGGTTGCCTGCTTTCTCAGCTGGTGTTCTAACAGGCGGCTGGCTTTGTCTCCGTGTTCGTACAGGGCCCCGCGTGCCTGGCGGAGTTGGTGTACTGCTTTCCTGGTTGAGAGCAGGTCAAAGTTCCTTTGTAATTCTTTTCTCTCCGCCAGGATATTTCATCCTTAATAATTGACTCCAGAATTTTCCCCACCACTGATGTCAGACTAACCGGTCTATAATTCCACATTTTTCTCTCCCTCCTCTTTTAAAAGGTAGGGTTACATTAGCTATACTCCAATCCATTGGAATTCTTCCAGAGTCTATAGAATGCTGGAAAATGATGACCAATGCAACTACTATTTCTAGGGCCACTTCCTTAAGTACTCTGGGATGCGGAGCATCAGGCCTGGGGACTTTGTGGGTTTTAATCCCATCAATTTCCCCCAATACAATTTCCTGACTAATAAGGATTTCCTTCAGTTTCTCCTTCATGCTAGACCCTCTGTCCCCTAGTATTTCCAGAAGGTCATTTGTGTCTTCCTTTGTGAAGACAAATCCAAGTAATTGTTCAACTGGCCTGCCATCTCTTTATTGCCCATCATGTAACAATCCTCCACTGCACAATGGGAGATGACAACACATGGAGACCTCTCTGACTGTGATATCATTGGTAATCTACCAGTTGTATCCCACATGAGACTAGGTGATTCGGTACCACCAATAGTCTGTGCCCCAAGAAGAATACAAGTAACCATGAAGCACAAAGAAGTTAATAAACTGCATTAAATGACAGCACTGGGTGTCAGAACTCCTATAGGCGAGGCTGCGGAATGGATTTCAGAAATGGTGACAGTAACAAAAGGTCAGGATATGTCTTGACCCAGTGCATTTGAACAAGGCACTGCTCACACTACATCTTTGTATGCCCTATGGGATTTCCACATCCACTGAAGTTTTCCAGTGCATGGAGCAACTCTTTCAGGCCAACCTTGTGAGATCATTGTTGATGACATCCATGTTTGGGGTCTTACTATACAAGATCATGATGCACATCTTTGTCTTGCCCTTGACAGAATGAGGACCATCCAATTAAAGCTTAACCCTGTAAAATTTAGATTCAGGATCAACCATGTTCCTTATTGGACCATTTACTCACAGATGATGGTGTAAAGCCCAATCCAGAGAAGACAAGGCCTATATGACAGATAACCATTCCTGTGGACAAACACGCTTTACAGTGCTTTCTTGGCACGACAAATCAACTTTTTAAGTTTATCCTGTGTTATAGTAAGGACACTGGACCTCTCCATCAACTCCTCCACCAGGATGTCGAATGGTGTTGGCAAGAGGACCACACAGCGGTCTGCAACAAAACCAAACAAGTGCTCGCACTTCCACTGGCGTTACAATGCTTTGACTTTCGAGCACCCATAATTATTTCAGCAGTTGCAGCCCAGCACCGACTTGGTGCAGTCTACATCCAGAATGGCAGACCAACAGCCTTTTCTTCAACGGCCCCCATTGATACTGAGACACGTGCTGCAACTGTTGAATCTGATCATCAGCCGCTCATAACTGTTTTTAAAAGATCTCTTCACACTGGGTCTGCACAGCTGCAACACATGATGCTGAAGTTGCTATGGTACCATCTCAACATTGTCTACAAAACGTGGTAAGGAGCTCTACTTGACCGATGCCTTCTCTCGAGCCTTCTTACCCACCAGAGACCAGGCAGATCATGAGGAAGGCATACATATCATGACAATAGATGTTCGTCCTCTCGTCGAATTCAGGAACTGAAGCAGTCCTTACAGGTGAACATTACATGCAAATAACTACACAATGCCATCATGAATGGCTGGGCAGCATCCTCAAAAGAGCTTCCCTACGAGCTCCGTCCATCATTTGCCATCAGAGATGACTTGGCCAAATAGGATGGATTACTACAGTGTGACCAGCGATTCATCATCCCTACTGTTCTTCAGAGGTACTAAATACACCTTGGCATCCAGACCTGGAAGCACCAAGATACAGGGCCAAGGAATCACTGTACTGGCCCTCCATGTGTGCAGGCATGGAAAGGGAAATCCGCAGATGTGCACCGTGCAATGCACTCAAGTTGCATCAAGCAAAGGAAGCGTTGCATTCACACGAGATCCTCAGCCAGCAAAGTCTACTACCACAGGTCTGTCCTCATCTGCATGACTCTTTTCCAGACGCATCTAGGACAACAGTTCCTATAGCTAAGGCTCTGCTGCAGCCCCAATGTGAAACCAACATTAATGATGCCCTCCTGCAACACAGATTGAGAAGAAGCATGCACTATGATCGAGGTGCCCACAGGCACAGCCCTCTAATACCTGGTCAGATGCTCAGAATTCAGACAGCATGTGGCCATGACCAGTTGGCAGTGGTACACAGCCATGATCTACAACCAAACAGTTACATGGTAGCATCAGACGGTGCCCACTACGTAAGCAAACAACATCACCTCCTACAGCTATCAGAACCAGCAACTACAGATAACACAGCACTTCAGTCATCGAGCCTATGACACCCAGCCCTTGCACCAGCTGACATACAGACTCCTCCAGAGACCAACACAGCGAGTCCTGCACCTGACAAATACGCAGATGAAATATCCCATGTTGCTAATAGTGAGGACACTAGCCACAGAACAACTACAACACAACCAACAAGTGTAATCACATGCTCAGGGCACCTAAGCAGGCCAAACGATTCCAGGACTTTATTATCACTTAGCCTTGAACTGACTTTTGTAGTTCAGTTTTCTTTCCAACAGAAAAGGTGGGGGGGAAAGGAGACATGATGGGTTATACACCAGTTGCTGCAGCCCAATCCCTTTCCCAATATATATATATAAGTAGATAGTTATGCTTTGTCAGTTTAATTGTATGCAACACTATGATCTGCACATAGTTTCCTATTGCATGCACAGTTACATAATATGCTACCAGGTATCCCTACTAAACAGGAAAGATGTAGAACATGGTCACGTGAGACTGTGATGCCGTGACTACATAAGAGTTACGTGGCAGGAGTGCGAAAGTTGTCCGCAGGCGTATGTGCAGAGCACAAGTGTTTAGCACAGTGGGCTAAACAGCTGGCTTGCAATGCAGCGCAGGTTCAATTCCCATACCGGCCTCCCCGAACAGGCGCCGGAATGTGGCAACTAGGGGCTTTTCACAGGAACTTCATTGAAGCCTACTTGTGACAATAAGCGAATATTATTATTATTATTACATTGCTGTTGAGCTTAGGAATGAACTACCTTTGTTGGAAGTCCTTGATGTCAGCGATTTAAGGAACCCACAACATTCTACACCAAGTTAGCGCACTTAAATATAACCAGGAATATTTTAAATGACTTTGAAAAAAATGTTAAACCCTAATTCCACGTGAAATCGTCAAAGGATTGGACTCCATTTCACTGACAAACCTCTTGGATTTCAAGTCAACTTGGAATGGCATTTGTTCTGGCCACCAGCTGTCATGATGTTTATCCACAGAATTCCGTGAAGTGCAGAAGGAGGCCTTTCAGTTCATTGATTCTGGACCGACCCTCCAAACGAACACTCCACACAGGCAGTCACCCGAGGCTGGAATTGATCCCTGGTCCCTGGCATTGTGAGGCAACAATGCAAACCACTGTGCCACCATGGTGCTCTGGCCACTGTGCTGCCATTCACACAGATCAGCACTGTGCCAACCTGGCAGTGCCAACTTGCAATTGCCAACCTGTCCCAAGAGACAGTGCTAAGAGTGGGGCGTCTGGGGAGCCACATGGGGGAGGGCATTCCTATTATGTGTGGTGGGGGTAGAGTACCAAGGCCCATGAGGGAGAAACATGAAGGCCAGGGTGGGGTGGTGGGGATGGGGTGAGAGCAGGAAGTGAGGGGAGGGAAGCACCGCTGATACCTTCATGATCGGAGGGAGGGGGGGGGGGGGGGGGGGAGTTGTTCAGTTCTGATCAGGGCGCCATCTGGCTCTATCAGGCCCCGCCCTGTCACAGTGACGCTGTAAACCATGTCCATTCATTTTTTGTACTCAGAGAGGCAAGTGAAAACCAATCTGTGCAACTGGAGAGCTACACGGACATGTTCAATCTGAACCTGACATTTTTAAAAATATGGTAAGATTCCACCCATCAATGCAAGGCAAGAACATCTGCATTAATCAATCCAATTAGTTTTGTTGTCTTTCATTACTGTATGTCATAAATTCTATGATAATCTATTTCTGCAACAATTCATTCATTTATCAGAAGCATTCACTTTTGTGGCATTAACAGTAAAATATTAATAGCAATTTCTTCATGCACAATTTTTTATATCCTTCGAATTGAACTGGAAGATCATCTGAAATATAAATTGTTTACGATAGTCTTCAGGTAGTTTTTGTTAAGTATGACTATGCCATGACACTGATATGGGATCAGTATCTACAGATTTGATCTGCAGTTTAGTTGTATCGTCAGGTAACAATCCCATTGCAACAGCCAGGGGATAGCTCTGCAAAGTGCTCATCAGGATACAGAATATTCAACATTCTGTCTGATTTTAAATATTTTGAAAGGGTGGACAACCACCTCAGCTTTAAACCCTCAAACAATGAACAGAAATAGTGAGTCATCAGGTATTATATGTGTTGACTATTGTGGTAGTCGCCACTGTTGTATTGTGTATACTGCATACGAGGGTATTATGGTAAGGCCCCTGTGCTACAGGTACGGGGGTAGATCCCTGCCTGCTGGCTCCGCCCAGTAGGCGGAGTATAAATGTGTGGGCTCTCCGAGCTGCAGCCATTTCAGCAGCAGCTGCGGGAGGCTCCACATCTCTGCGTAATAAAGCCTCAATTGCACTCTACTCTTGTCTCGTCGTAATTGACAGAGCAGAGATTTTAAAACGATGGATCGTCGCATCAAGCCTAATCGCCTGCAGCTGCACCCTCAAGCGGACAATGCCAAGTCGGCATTCGCACATTGGCTAGCTTGTTTCGAGGCATACATCGGATCTGCGACCGAACCACCCTTAGAGGCACAGAAGCTCCAGATCCTTCACACGTGGCTGAGCTCCGACATCTTTCCCCTCATCCGGGACGCGCCGACGTACGCTGAGGCCGTGGCGCTACTGAAGGAGAACTACACTCAGCAGACCAACAAAACATACGACAGGCACCTCCTCTCCATGCAGTATCAACTCCCCAGTGAGTCGGTGGAAGATTTCTGGCGTGCCCTGCACGGCCTGGTGAGAGACTGCGATTGCCAGGCCGTTGTGGCCGGTGAACATTCTGACGCATTAGTTACGGGCATAGGGTTGGCCTACATCTGCCAGCGCCTCTTAGAAGGGGCTACCCTCGACCTTGCGGCGACCAAGAAACTAGTGCTCTCGCTCACAGTCGCCTCACGCAATATACAGGCATATGCCCCAGACCGCACGGCCCACCCCTCCTGGGCATCGTGGACCCCGCCAGTGAACATCCCACCGTGGAACCCACCAGCGACCTTCCCCAGCCAACCCCAGGTCTGCGCCGCGTGGCAGCCAACTAACCCCGGGGGACCCAAGTGCTATTTCTGCGGACAGTCAAAACACCCCCAACAGCACTGCCCGACACAGAGCGGGCTCTGCAAGGCCTACGGGAAGAAAGGACATTTCGCTGCTGTGTGCCAGGACCGCTCAGTCGCCGCTATTGTCCCGGCACCCGCCATGTGCAACCCACGGGCGCCCCCATCTTCCTTTCCTCAGACCACGTGTGGCCCGTGGGGCCTCCATCTTGCTCCCCTCACAATGCGTGCGGCCCATGGACGCCGCCATCTTGCTCGCCACCTTGCTCGCCTCACAACACCTGCGGCCCGTGGGCGTCGCCATCTTGCCTGCCTCAGGACACGTGCGGCCCGTGGGCGCCACCATCTACCCTGCCTCAGGACCCCTGCTCGTTGGGCACCTCATTGGGCCGCTCATCGCCTGCAACCATCGCCGACCAGCTACGTCTGGCCTTCATCACGATCGACCAGTCCCGACTGCATAACCTCATGACCGCGTCGACGACAGTGAAGGCCGCCGGGCACAAGATATCCTGCCTTCTGGACTTCAGGAGCACTGAGAGCTTCATCCACCCCGATACAGTAAAGTGCTGCTCCCTCACGGTACACCCCATCAACCAGAGAATCTCCCTGGCCTCCGGATCCCACTCCATGGCGATCCAGGGCTACTGCACCGCCACCCTCACCATCCAGGGCATAGAGTTCAGCGGCTTCTGGCTCTATGTCCTCCCCAACTTCTGCGCTGCCTTGCTACTCGGCCTGGACTTCCAGTGCAACCTCCAGAGCCTAACCCTGAAATTTAGCGGGCCCCTACCACCCCTTACTGTATGCGGCCTCACGACCCCTAAGGTCGACCCACCTTCGCTGTTTGCGAACCTCATCCCGGATTGCAAACCCGTCGCCACCAGGAGCAAACGGTACAGCGCCCAGGACAGGGCCTTCATCAGGTCTGAGGTCCAGCGGCTGCTGCGGGGTATTACCGAGTCCAGCAATCGCCCCGGAGACCCCAAGTGGTGGTGGTGAAAACTGGGGAGAAAAACAGACCATCAATCAGTACACACAGCTCGACGCGTACCCCCTCCCACGCATATATGATATGGTCAATCAGGTTGCTCAGTACCGGGTCTTCTCGACAGTGGATCTGAAATTTGCCTACCACAGCTCCCCATTCGCAAGGCGAACCACCAGTACACCGCATTTGAGGCGGACGGCCGCCTTTACCACTTCCTTAGGGTTCCCTTCGGTGTCACTAACGGGGTCTTGGTCTTCCAACGGGAGATGGACCAAATGGTTGACCGGGACTTTCCCGTGCCTAGATAACGTCACCATCTGCGGCCGCGACCAGCAGGATCACGACGCTAACCTTTCCAAATTCCTCCACACCGCCAAACTCCTCAACCTAACCTATTACAAGGAGAAGTACGTGTTCAACATGGACCGATTAGCCATCCTCAGCTATGTGGTTCAGAACGGAGTTCTAGGGCTCGATGCCGATCGCATGCACACCCTCATGGAACTCCCCCTTGCTCATTGCACCAAGGCCCTCAAACGTTGCCTGGGGTTCTTCTTGTACTACGCCTAGTGGGTCCCTAACTAGGCGGACAAGGCCCGCCCACCCGTCCACACCACCGTTTTCCCCCTGATGCCCGAGGCTCACCAAGCCTTCAACCGTATCAAGGCCGACATCGCCAAGGCCGCAATGCATGCGGTTGATGAGACGCTCCCCTTCCAAGTCGGGAGCAATGCATCAGACGTCGCTCTGGCCGCCACCCTCAACCAGGCAGGCAGGCCAATGGCATTTTTTGACCGCACCCTCCATGCCTCTGAAATTCGGCACTCCTTTGTCGAAAAGGAGGCCCAAGCTATCGTTGAAGCTGTACGGCATTGGAGGCATTACCTGGCCGGCAGGAGATTCACTCTCCTCACTGACCAATGTTTGGTTGCCTTCATGTTTAACAACAGACAGCGAGGTAAGATCAAAAATGATAAAATCGTGAGGTGGAGGATCGAGCTCTCCACCTACAATTACGAGATTTTGTATCACCCCGGTAAGCTCAACGAGCCCCCCGATGCCCTATCCCGAGGTACATGTGCCAGCGCACAAGCAGACCGACTCCGCACCCTGCACGACGATCTCTGTGACCCAGGGGTCACCTGCTTTTACCACTTCAGAAAGGCCCGCAATCTGCCCTACTCCATCAAGGAAGTCAGGACAATCACCAGAGACTGCCAGGTCTGCGCGGAGTGTAAACCGCACTTCTACCGGCCAGACCGTGCGTGCCTGGTGAAGGCCTCCCGCCCCTTTGAATGCCTCAGCGTGGGCTTCAAAGGGCCCCTCCCCTCCACCGAAAGCAACACGTACTTTCCCAATGTGGTCGACGAATATTCAAGATTCCCCTTTGCCATCCCATGCCCGATATGACGTCTGCCACCATCATCAATGCCCTCAACACCATCTTCACTCTGTTCGGTTTCCCCGCCTACCTCCACAGCGACCGGGGATCCTCATTTATGAGCCATGAGCTGTGCCAATACCTGCTCAGCAGGGACATTGCCTCGAGCAGGACGACCAGCTACAACCCCCGGGGAATCGGGCAGGTGGAGCGGGAGAATGGGATGGTGTGAAAGGTCGTCCAGCTGGCCCTTTGGTCCAGAAATCCCCCGGCCTCCCGCTGGCAGGAGGTCCTCCCCGACGCCCTTCACTGCATTCGGTCGCTCCTGTGCACTGCGACTAACAAAACTCCCCATGAACGTCTCTTTGCCTTCCCCAGGAAGCCCACCTCCGGGGTATCGCTCCCAACATGGCTGGTAGCTCCAGGACCCATTCTCCTCTGCAAGCACTTGCGGCTCCACAAGGCGGACCCATTGGTCGAGAGTGTACTGCTACTCCACGCGAACCCACAGTACGCCTACGTAGAGTACCCCGATGGACGCCAAGACACAGTCTCCCTCAGGGACCTGGCGCCAGCTGGGTCCCCACACAACCCCCCCTCTGCCCTGGCGCCACACTCCCTCCTCCCGGCACACCCCACCACAGCCCCCGCTCCAGGACAATTCGCCCTCCCCTTGGTCCCACCCGGGAATGAAGATGAGGTCGACACGCTCCCGGAGTCACCGACGACTGAACCGACGCCTGCATCAACACCAGAACTGAGGCGCTCGCAACGACGGATCAAGGCGCACGATCGTCTAAATTTGTAATCTCTTTCTTAACTTTTAAACAACCTATATGTAAATAGTATTCCACCACCCCCACTGGACTCTTTTTTAACAGGGGGTGAATGTGGTAGTCACCACTGTGGTACTGTGTATACTCCATATGAGGGTATTACGGTAAGGCCCCTGTACTACAGGTACGGGGGTAGATCCCTGCCTGCTGGCTCCGCCCAGTAGGCAGAGTGTAAATGTGCGGGCTCTCCGAGCTACAGCCCTTTCGGCAGCAGCTGTGCGAGGCTCCACGTCTCTGCGTAATAAAGACTCGATTACTCTCTACTCTCGTCTCATCGTAATTGATAGTGCATCAACTATATGATGCCGACACTATATTGAACCCTCAACTGTACCCATCCCATTAACTGCCAACCTTCTGTTGATTTCAAACATTTTTCACTTCACTTTGGTTTTAATTATTTCAAGTTGTGTCTGACACACTGGCAAATTCTAGTTGTTTTTCTGTCCCTTTCGCCATTTTTTCACAGTTGTTCAAAAGCTTTATTATCAAAAGGACAAAAAAATACTTTTTATATTGTGGCATGCCTTCTTGTGTAAATATCTGTTCCAGATTGTAGTGAATGAGCAGCAAGTCGCATGTTCAGTGATTGGGTAAAGTACGTCTGATTGCCTTATTTAAATACCCAGCACAGTTGCAGGACAAATATGTGTTTCTGTGATCTGTCCTCTGCTCTTGCAGACCATCAGGATTGTAGTAGCAGGATTTGACCTCTGGTTGAACCTCACTGCCCTTTGAAGCAGGTTGGAAATGAGTCCTTAGTGTCACACGACAGCTATGTTACATGCAGTGCCATCTGCAGTTCTGTACTGGTCATCTGGTCAGGAACCGAGGCAGTGCCTTGTTAAACATGATACCCTGAGATCTAAATTTTAAGAGCTTCTTTTAGGATGAAATTTGCCCTTCAAGGTCAACCTTTTTCCTGCCAGTTCTTGACTTCCACAGCCAATGAATAAGAGTAACAGAGTGCTGGGGGTTCATGAACCCTGACCCTATCACTTACACTAAATCAGGATCTGAATATAACCTCGGTTGTCACAGCTAATGACCAGGGATGGGGGCTGGGAGGCGTTGTGGGGGTTTGGGGGGGGCAGTGTGGGCAGAGGGGCTGCATACATTGATACTACACATTGATTGTATATTTGTCTGTCTTCATCTTTTGACAAAAGCAACCGTTTATTTTTATAATCTCTAATTTGTTCCCTTGGGAATGCTTATAAATATATGGCTATTTCTGAACATCTGGGAATGATTATAACATGATAATATAAATCACATAAAGCTTACATTTTTTAGATTAATCTACCACCATGTAATTATTTCTGCTTTCCATTATTAGCTGCACTCTTAACTTTAACATGGGGTAACATTTTTGTCAGTTTTGCAGTAAGGATTGGTGCAAGCATTAACTATCTGCACATGGCCCATCACTGCATTGCGGATTTAAACAAAAATAATAACAATGGTAAAATTATAATTACTGGAGTTTATTCAAAATATAATCTGAGGTCAGAATTCAATGTATTGTATTGCTAAGTGTCAATGTTATGGCAGGATAGTAGGAGGGAAGGCACGGGAGGCGGGGGGGAGGGGGGGGTGCGAGGGAGGTGGAAATTGGGCACCATGTCAGCAGCACTGTTCCTGTTACCTACTATGCAGCCCTTCCCCTGCTGAAATTCTACCAGTCACAGGGGAGGTTTTTCCATCACCCATGGTCCAATTGAGGCCCTTGTGTGGCCAATCAGTGGCCACTTAAGGGTCTCCTCCCACCGGGGCTGGGGCTTCACCTGTGGCTGGAGGAGGCCAGCTCCAAGAATCCAGGCCGACAATTGAAGCCTGGTTGATTGGTGCCCGGGAAAGGGAGAGGTCTCCTTTTCTGTCCCCTGCCCCACCTCCCCCACCCCTTGCCAATCAGAGGATTCCCAAAGGTCTCCCCCCTCCGACTGTGTATCCCCCTCACCCAGGCCCCTCTGCTCATCAGCCTTGCCAGGGCCTGCCAGCCTGACCCCATGAGAGCTCGTGAACTTACTTTCAAATCTGATTGAAGCCCGCTTCCTTTGCGGACTCGCTGCAGTCCCAGCAGTGGCGACTGCTCTCAGTGGCGCTGCTTGGGCCAAAGGACCTCAGTTCATTTGATTCTCTGGCAGCCTTCAGAGGTGGGACTTCCTCTTCAATGATGGCAGCAGTCTCGTCTCAAGGCAATTAATGGCTGTTACATGGCTGCAGACTAAGCTGGTCAAGTCGGGAACAGGGTCTCTCCCCACTTTTATGGCAGGAAGTGGGAAACCGAACCCATAAAGCTCAGTGACTAATTTCTAAGTAAGAAGTCTTACAACACCAGGTTAAAGTCCAACAGGTTTGTTTCAAACACGAGCTTTCGGAGCACGGCTCCTTCTTCAGGTGAATGGAAAGGCTTGTTCCAGAAATGTTTATATAGACACAGTCAGAGATGCCCCGTGACTGTGTCTATATAAACATTTCTGGAACAAGCCTTTCCATTCACCTGAAGAAGGAGCCGTGCTCCGAAAGCTCGTGTTTGAAACAAACCTGTTGGACTTTAACCTGGTGTTGTAAGACTTCTTACTGTGCTCACCCCAGTCCAACGCCGGCATCTCCACATCATGACTAATTTCTAAGAACAGGCATGTTCTGAGGGAGGGTAATTGGATATAGATGAGTGTGAATATTTACTGCCCAAATAGGGGGTTGTGGTATCTAGAGAGAGAAGGAGGAATGAATACAGCAGCAAGATGTGTTGTTCTGAGTTCTGAGACTGCTGGGTCAGTCAGAGAGTTAGGTGGCAGGGAAGCCCAAGACAGACTGATTTAGACATGTTTCAGTTAATCTTTTGCAATGATGTGGAGATGCCGGCGTTGGACTGGGGTGAGCACAGTAAGAAGTCTTACAACACCAGGTTAAAGTCCAACAGGTTTGTTTCAAACACGAGCTTTCGGAGCACGGCTCCTTCTTCACCTGAAGAAGGAGCCGTGCTCCGAAAGCTCGTGTTTGAAACAAACCTGTTGGACTTTAACCTGGTGTTGTAAGACTTCTTACTGTAATCTTTTGCAAGGCATCATCTAGCACACTGCTTCTGAGCCCACTGTGGCACTCACTGCCCTTGAACTCCGAGCACAAAGCAATCCCATAAGCAACAATCCATGCCTCTCAAGGACACCCATCACTTGGCTTTAACCTCTCTCATACCATTCTTCACATGGCACAAGGCCACTTGGTGGGTGAGAGGGAATAATAGGGAACATGGGACAATGAAGAACATAGAACATAGAACAGTACAGCACAGAACAGGCCCTTCGGCCCTCGATGTTGTGCCGAGCAATGATCACCCTACTTAACCCACGTAACCGGTATACCCGTAACCCAACAATCCCCCCATTAACCTTACACTACGGGCAATTTAGCATGGCCAATCCACCTAACCCGCACATCGAAGCTTGAAATAAATTTTATGGCTAAAAAGATTAAACAGAAATGTGAAAATTAGCAATGTTGCACACCTGACAGTATATCCTTATGCAGCCATAAAGCTCTCTTCCTCTTTGTAGAGCTTTTAACTGGTACAATCGCTATGGTTTCAGTAAATTGAGGAAGGTTGCTAGTATTCCTGTTCTGACTGCTCCATTGCTCTTCGCCATTGTCCTTTGGGTTTTGGAGCCATTGTGACAGGGATGGCACGGTAGCACAGTGGTTAGCACTGTTGCTTCACAGCGCCAGGGACCTGGGTTCGATTCCCAGCTTGGGTCGCTGTCTGTGCGGAGTCTGCACATTTTCCCTGTCTGCGTGGGTTTCCTCCCACATGTCGTAAAAGACGTACATGTTAGGTGAATTAGCCATTCTGAATTCTTCCTCTGTGTATCCGAACAGGTGCCAGAGTATGGCGACTAGGGAATTTTAACAGTAACTGATTTGCAGTGTTAATTTAAACCTACTTGTGACATTAATAAAGACTATTATTATTATTGCAAGGCAACATGTGGGGCTCTGACTGGGAGCAAGGGGCGAGGGGTCCGGAGTTAAAGAACTTTGAGCAGAGTGCCAAGTTCCACATGACCTTTCTCCATCCTCTCTCTCATGGCCCACCTGTACTTCCCTGCTATTCAAGACTGGAGAACAATTTGTTGCATTTCAGGGAGGCACTGAACAGCCAAGATGAGGTTTTACTCCATTCTGCTTTAGGTGGCAATCAGTGAGCAGGCCATTGATCAGGGCGATCATGCACTTAGTTGCCTGTGGTGTTTGATGCTCCATGCAGATGACCACTCTGTCCATGGACGTGAAGATCTGAGACATCATGCCAGTCATATCAGAGAGGGATTTCTCCAATATCCTTGCAGTGGTGCCCAGTGTCTCTGGGAAGGCTGACAGAACCTCACACATTTTCTGCTGCTGTTATTCATCAAAAGCCCCTGAGAATCAGCATCTGTGACTAGCTGAGTAGAGTCTAGAGGGTCCTGCCACTTCCAGTGGGCATTGCTGTCCCTGTCGTCAGCATAGGCCTCTGCTCACCGGAAATGTGTGTGTTCACCATGTGTTAACCCACCCACCTGCTTCGCAGAACCCACCCATGATTATGTACCTGCAGTGTTGGAAGATGCACATGAGTCATGTGACAGCCGGTCCTCAGACTGAATGTCTTCTGAGGAATCTTCATCCTCTTCAGGCACATCCCCTGATGAATCCTTGTAGGAGCAGTGGGAGATGAAAGACGTGAAGTGGAGCTGACGCAGTGAGAAAGCTTTAAGTCATCATTGTGCAGATTTTCATAATCCAATGGCTGCTGACATTAAGTCAACATGAGTGAGTGTTATAAGCCATCTGTTATGTTACATTTAGCTCTTTTACCAGATATTTGTGAGACATCCATCTCATCGTCAGCAATGGCCATGCTTGCTGAGACTTAGCTTATTCTATCGTCGCCTCCTCAGCAGCTGAAAAGTGTACATGACCTGAGGGTGACCTCTGTCTCTCTGTGGTACTCTGTGCACTCTTCCCCTGGGAGGGGAGAAGGAAGAAACTTATGAGTGTTAAAAGTGGAATGTTTTGAGAGAATCGATGGACAACATTTGAGGAGGGTCACTGTGAGGGTTGGGGAGTGATGTTGCCTGTAAGATGAGGGTGAATTTCAGTGCTGGCTGGTTAGATTGGAGCTGCGCTGAGGTGATGTGTGATGGTAGCATACTGGCAATGCCACTGGACTAGTAATCCAGAGTCCCAAGTTAATCCTCTGGAAACATGGGTTCAAATCCTACAACAGCAGATGGTGAAATTAACAACCCTGGGTGTATAAATCATTGAAGGTTGCAGGACAGTTTGCAGTTGATAATGCATTCAGTACCCTGGACTTTATTAATAGGGGCTTAGAGTACAAGAGGGTGGAGGTAAGTCACTAAGTCAGCCTCAGCTGGAGTATTGCTTACAGTTCTGAGCACCACAATTTAGGAAGGGTGTAAAAGCATTTGAGAGGGTACAAAAATAATTTGCAAGAGCTTCCAAGGAACTTCAGTCTCAAGATAGGTTGGAGACGTTAGGACTGTTTTTCTTAGAGAAAATAAGGTTGAGGGGAGATTTGGTGTCTGGTCAGAGTAGATAGGGAGAAACTGTTTCCACTCGTGAAAAGATCAAGAACGTGAGGGCACAGATTTAAAGCAATTAACGAAAGAAACCAAAGTTATATGAGGTGAAACCTTTTTACGCAGCGATTTTTTCGGGTTTGGAATGCACTGCCTGATAGTGTGGTGGAGGCAAATTCAATTGAAGCATTTAGAAGGGAATTAGGAAGGAAAGTATGTGCAGGATTGCAGGGAGTAGGTAGAGGAATGGGACTCAGAGAGCCAGTGCAGAAACGATGGGCCAAATGGTCTCCTTCTGTGCCGTAACAGTTTTGTGGTTCTGTGAATTGCTTCAGAGACCTGGAAGGCAGCTGCAAATGAAGTGATTGTGTTTAAAAGCCACTGACAGCCAGGCTGCTCAAACGTATGGGTTCCTGACGTGTTAGTGGCCTCTTTTTCTGTGAGCAGGCCCATGTATTTGTTTGCCAGCTTTGCCATTTCCTTATTCCCCATTTTAATTTCTTCTGCCTCTGTCTCAAAAAGGTCACATTGACTTTTGCTAATCTCTTCCTTTTTACATGCCTATAGATGATTTTATAATGTGTTTTACTGTCTCTTACCAATTGATTCTCGTTTGCTCTTTGGTTATCAATATCTTAGTCATTCTTTGCTGAATTCTAAAAATCCTCCCAATTCTCAGACTCATTCTCATTTGGCAATGGAATAATCCATTAATCCAATACCATCTTTAACTTCTCTTGTTAGCAACGGTTGATCCAGAACCGTTCTACAATGTGCAACTCAAAATATTTCTGTTGAGGATTTTGTTTCATTAATAATTAATTTTGACATGTTTAATGTTATTTATTCTACACCAGAGAAGGGATTCAGCAGCAAACAATATTGTGCCACTGAATTAATTGTTAATTAAGAATTTTTTTTATTAATTTAAGACTGAAATAGTCACTCCTCACTTGCTTATCTACAGGATTTGGTCTTTATTTATAATTTGGAATGGAAATTCTCCATTCCCATGGGTCATTTTGCCCAGACATGATCATTATACTTACAACAGAGCACTGCTGAGAAAACTATTTTTTTGCTAATGCATTGGTCTATACATTTTTGCTGCACGCGTGATTAATAATAATTTAAAAAATAGCCTGAATAATGTCATCTTTCTCTGTAGTACGGGGAAGCAAATTTAAATACTTTTACTTCCTGAGGGGAGGTTAACATTGAAGAAAAAGTCTTAGTCACAATGCTAGCTCCCCAGAGATGTTTGACATGCATGATGCGGAGATACAGAACTAGCAAGGGAGATACTCCAGTACTTTTTGACAGATGGAATGACTATTGTGTAGTGGGGATATGTAGGAACAGGTGTGGTGCAATAATGTGATGTGCAGACTCCATCCCCATTATCATCAGCGTCTGGGAGAGCAGATGGGCACAGAAAACCATCAGAGACTGCAGCTTGTCAGTCACCAGGTGGCGCCAGGTAATAAACTGCAAGCAGGAGTCTCTGTATCTCCTGTGAAATCACTGTCAGGTCTTGGGTTCTGCATCTGAAGGCAGACAAGTGGATTATCTGCCGCCTGTACTGTTGGGTGTACTATATAACATGCTCATTAGGAGTGCTGAGCTATAGCTCCCTGTTACAATAAAGGCAAGGATCACAGCAGGAAAGCGATGGCTCAGACTTCTCACATTCCCGCTCTACTTCAGCATTGCCTTGCACAGCCTTTCCTGTCAGCTCATTAGTAGGTGCACTGATGCATAAGAGACAGTCATTAGTGGAGTTTTCAGCACTGGCATCTGATCAGGTGATTGGAGAAAACATAAGGAAAAAAAAATCCTCCACATTGTCGTCAGTGAAGTCATTGCCCTTCCAAGCATATTGAGTGGAGATGGGTAACATATCCAGCGGGTTCCAAGTTTTTCCCAAAGGATAGCTAGCTCTTTGTATGATAATACCAACATGAGAATTATCTACTTGAAGCAATTTTCCCTTAGATTCTATCAGTGTTGCAACAGAGCAGGCACTATCCTAATGCTCCTGTCAGTCATCAGGTAGATCACCAGTCAATATGCCTGAATTATAAGGGTACAAAAACAAACAGCCAGTGGAACAAATCGACAGGATTAGCATTTTAAAAAACTTTTTTCTGAGAAAATGAATGGGAAAATGATCAGGGAAAATGAACTTAAATGAAGACTATGTGCGCTTCATTTTATGGGTGATTTTACATATGTCTAAAAATCTAAAAATTGAGAATGTTAATTCAGATCAGCAATCAAGGGATTTTCACAAGCAAGAATTAATTTAAACTGTGTGTATCTGCACAGGAAGAACTAAATCAAATCAAAATAAGTCGTTTCAAATTCTGAAACAATCATCTGAAGTTAAAAAGCTGAAAGATAAACTAGTCTGAAGTTCTGAATGTCCAGGGTTGTCCACTGCAATCTGTGTTGGCAGTTATAGTTACTAGAATATATGTTATTGAATTCTAAAATGAAGCAGACCAAAAGGAACCTATTATGGAGTTAAACCTATATTACAAAAATGCAAGAAAAACAATCGCAGAAGACTGTAATTACTCCTAATCTAAAAATCATTCGAAACAATTTTAATCAGTTTGAAAGCCAAATTGAAATGTGTGTTCCCTGCATTCTTTCTTTCCATTCTTCTTAACAAAACTTCCAGTGTGGAAAAATTGTCATTCCCTGGTGGATGAATAAAATAATAATTAGTGCTTGATTGCTTAATGATTGTTAATCATTAAGTCTGTCTTAAAAGACAGACAGATTTGTTCAGAATTATTGGTTTCCGAAGAAAACATCTTTTCATGGTTCGGAATTTGGGGCATTTCTTGTGTTGAACCAAAGTGTAAGTAATAGTGGCTTTAAGTTCAATCCTTTCCCTAGACTTGCTGCAATTTGGCAGCCTGTCCTTGTCTTGACCCCTTCTACTTGTAGGCACTTCATTTTCACAGTTTTTCCTTTTGTGCCAAACTGGAGAAGTGCTTATAAATTTAATTGGGGTCAGGTTGGGCCCATTTCTTTGACAAAAGGAAAGAGTCATAAGTTAACACAGTATGACGTGAAAGCAGCTGAGAAGGGAAAAACCCTCTTTGTAAAAGTTTACCGAAACAAATCACATCAGCTTAATCAGGTCCAGCGCTGCTATGTTAGAAACTTTGCATGCCAATTACATAAAGTTCCAACTGCATCTACCTCCTGCTGACTAATTCGCTGTTGATTGTTTTCTGCTACATGGATTTCAGCATTTGTTAAAGATAGAAAAGACAGGCCACAATCAGGAGAATTCTCCACTTCCATTAAACTGCCTTATGATCGCCAACAATTAGTTAAGCTTCTCGGCAGTAAAATGACAAGATGAGACTTGGTCAAGTACAATGTGTAAAGCACATAGGCATCTGCCCCAGCTGAAAGACTTTACAATGTTTGTTAACCTCATGGGTCAGTCCTGATTCACTTCTGTGGACAGAAAACAAGATTTATATAACGTAGATCAATACATGCTTGACGACTTTCACCATTGAAGTTGCTGGATCTGGGCACTTCTCTTTATCAGTTTACCATGACATTAATGTATTTTTTCCTATTTACCCAGGCAGTGATGAATCTGTTGGCAGTAAAAGCAAATACGTTCTGTTGTTGAGAGACATTCTGTCCATGATTTTGCTTGACGTGCATGCTACCCCACTAGACAATTCATTAGCCATTTACTTCAAGCAGTGTATTTCTCTTCCTCTTGCCTTTCGCTCTTTTATTTACTGTACACAACAAAGCCAGATTAACTAGTTTACTTTCTGCGTCTCAGTAATAGCTTGATTATAGGTATCAGAGAACTGAAAACTATTCATTATTGCACTTAAACCAGGGATACACCTTCAATACATTATAAAGTATAAAGTATAACCGATTTGGGGGCTATAAGCCATTGTCCATTAGGTGAAACTCCGTCAACAGTAAAATAAGCAAAATATTGCGACTGATAGAATCTGAAACAAGGTCAGAGGATGCTGGAAAAACTCAACGGGTTAGGAGAGAAACAGAGTTAATGTTTTGAGTCATAGACCTTTCATCAGAACCTGTTACACCGAGGGTGTATGACTCAAAATGTTTACTCTGTATCTCCCCTGATAGATGCTGTGGCAGATCTGTTCAGTTTTTTTCCAGCATCCTCTATTCTGTCAACAGTTAATTCTGTTGCCTTTTTAAAAATTATTTGGAAAAGAAAACTGCAACAGTCAGACAAATCAAACAAAAATACTTTCTTCCAATTCGTTTTCCTTGTTTCTGATGTTTTAGATTTTCCCATATGCTCTGAAACATTTAAAATCTTCGTCCATCTGTTCCGAGAACAAGAAACTGATTGCACTGGAGTGGGATACTACAATGGGTAAATTTATCTGATCAATGCAATGAACCAGTTGGACAATTCTACTCTCAGTCACTGACCTATGCCAAGGCAAAAACTGGGAAACTACAATTTATCTCAGTGTTTTTGAGCAAAATTTTTTTTTTAAAATTGGCAGCATAATCTATTCTTATTGCTTTCAAGAGGCTGGTTTAGCAGACTGGGCTAAATAACGGGCTTGTAATGCAGAACAGGATTGAGTTTCTTAATGATTGGAGAAAAAGTATTTTTCTCCATTTGGGGGTATCAATTTCCACGACTCAATCTCCTATATTCAATGGCCATGAAAGTGTGCTAGCAGCATGTGACCTTTTGGGAACTTGCCTTCAGCAGTTGTTAGGCCCTTTGATTATGACAATTAGGATCATGATGTTAAATTGAGCAAAACGAGGGGGAACATTGTTAGGATACTGAACCAGACCCCAATTTCTGTTTGATACCAGATAGGAACCGCAAACAAGTTTTCCATTTGTAAAATTGTGAGGAAAGGATACTTCACCTTCGGAATGAAGACTCTGACCAATAGGTATTTTGAATGTTAAAACAAACTTTAATTCAAACACAAAATTAACCACATTTACATCAAAGGAATAGCTTTACAATTATCCATTAAACCGTTCTTAAATGAAAGGAAAAATCTCAATGTACTATCTACACTTGCCACTAATTCCAAGTAAGCAACCCAATACAATTCAAATGCCACTTATAAATAATGTTAAAAAACAGGTTACTTGCTTAGCTGTACAGATGTTTGAAAAATGTTCCTTTCGAAAGCTGATCCAGTACATGTCTGCTCGACTGAACAGCTTTTAGAAAAACTGCAGTTCCACTTAATTTTAAAACTACAAACAGATCTGGCTCCTCCCATTAATTACAGCTCCTGTATCCCACTAAGGTCCATGACCTGCTTAGCTAGGACAAAACACCACCCCCTCATAAATGATCTGCACTGCATGGAATCTTCAGTAATCAAAACACTATTCCATTAACTCTTTATCTGTACCCAAGTAAGTGGTTTGAATGAATGATTACCTCACCTTTTATGACTCTTTAATTACAGCTTTAGTAGACACACTGCCTGTTTGTATTTTAAACCAGAGTTTTTAATAACATTACTGCAACAGAATATAAAATCGAATATATAACAATTTCTGCATTCATCACGGCATGTGCTGACATGCTCCACTCATTTTTGGGGGCCCTACACCAGGTTGTTAAAGTCAGACTACTGGAGGTTTGTGAAGATAATTCATTTATCCAGCTTTCTGAACTCAGAGAAGTCAGGGAAAGCAGTAATATCTCCTCTTGACTCCACAGCAATTGGATGTGCCGTTGCCAACCTGCAGTCACTCCCCCGCTTATATGTTCATTTGCTCCCTCCAGCCCTTCACACCCCCCCCCCCCCCCTTCACACCCTCCCCCCCCCCCCCCCCCCACCCAACCCCCTCAACAAACAGACAGGATTTAACTGCAGGGCCTGGGTTATTGAGCTGCTTCAGGAAACCTGGATGATGTTTGCAACTCACTGGTTTCATGGAATGAGGCTCAATTTGAGGCTGAGATATAAAACGCCAATCTGGAGCGGTGGAAAGTACCTCAGCCTTCAAATATGGATAAATGGTGAAAAATAATTGGGATTTTTTTTTCTCACCATTTATATCCTGCAATTGCCCTCATCCAAGTGGCAATTATTCAAATGAATCCCATAACAGAATGTGATAGGAGAATATTTCACCACAGGAAATATTATAGTTGAGGTCAATTATGCTTTCACCTGATAATTACAAATGCACATTTCCAACAGGAGCTGTAGGATAACAGGCAGGAATGGGAAAACCAGCTGATTTTATCTTTCTTAATTCTGAGGCATTTCTACCACCAGACCAGCTGAGATCAAACAAGGGAGCAGCAAGCAGCAAGGATTGAACCTGGAACTTTATTTGTTTCTGGTCAAATTTGTGATCCGTCAGGATAGGTATTTTCCTTAAAAAGCTCCTGTGAATTTACAACTTTGAAAATTACAGCAAAATATTTACTCAAAATGTAAAACCATGCATCAGAATTATGGCTTTCCATAGATAATGAAGAACTAATGGGCCAAATTTCCAGTCTCTGGATGGTTAGAGGCCTGAAGGATGATTGAAGGTGCATGTTGGGGCCCTGTGGATGCCACCCCCAACCACCTGAGTGCCCCTGCTGACTGGACCCGACCCAACAACTGACCAACCACCTGACCCATCCCCCAAACTCGAACCAACTAACCCCCGACCCAATCCGACTAAATCCCCCAACCCCACCCACCACCTATCCTCATGCTCCCTACAACCCCGACCCACTTACCCGTCTCACCGACCTACCCACAACCCCACCTACCACTCTACCTATCTCACCCAATCCACACACCTCACCCACCCATAACTCATCCATCCCATCCACTTACCCACCCCACTAACCTATCCATCTCACCTACTTACCCGTCTCTCACACACCTCATACTCTTCACCCACCTGCTCCCCTAACCCACTGTGGTAGCATAGCCCCTTTAAGGGGACGAGCTTCACAGATCACGCAGGAGTACACAAACCCCGGCCAATAGGGGGTTGCACAGGGCCCTGGGAGCAGGTCCCCAAGCAGTGTGGACTAGGGAGCTTAACTGTAAAGAATTGTTGTATAGTGTTCTTTGGCTGTTATCTAACTGCCTTTGACTTTCATCAATAAACTAGTTATCACTGCCCCTTGCCAGCGGCATCACAAGGTTTATGCCCACAAAGGACGGGAACCTCATTTAAATAGATACTAATGAATTTAAGTATTAGTAAGATGCCCCCTTCCTTCAATGGTCCCCCCTCACTAAATATTCATACCTCGCCAATTTGATGTCACATCAGCAAGGTTCACAATAGGGTTGGCCAAACTAGAATCAGTCGGGGGGCGCAAAGGTAAGTATAGCCCCTAGGGTGGAGAGGGACCTGTCTTGGTGGGTTGACACTGTGCTTATCTGACAGTGTTAACCTGTGCCAAGGGAAAGTTCTCGTGACGGGACCTTGTGGATTTCCTTGAGGGATGTTCATTTATATATGGTGGGAGGGGAACAGGTGCCCTGAGTAGGGAGAGGGAGGAGTTCCGGTGAGACTTCTCCAGTGGGGTGAGGGGGTTGTCAGCAATTATTATCAGCAGTGGGGGGAGGAGAGCACCCGATATCTGCATGGTGGGACTGGAGCCGTTAGTTTTACTGTTGATCGGGGTGTCGTTTAAAGATGGTGTCCTGACCTGTGTCGAACTGGGTGCCGGCTCCATCAGTTCCCGCCCGAGTGATGGTATAAACTATGCCGACTCATTTTTTTTCTTTAAAGGGGCTAACGATCTGCAGAGAAAATTGGTGCACGATTCTCTGAGGGCGCGCCGGAGCGAACTCGCCATCGGGAACTCCGTCGAGTTTCACGACGGCGCGAAACGACCCCGGTCGCGACCGATTCTGACCCGGAAATGGGCTAGGAGCGGGGCCGCGAGGAACACGGGGGCGTGGCGTGAAATGCACGTCATCAGCGTGCGAGGCCCGAATGACACCGCGCCACGTCTTAAATGGCGCGATCCGCACACGGAAGTACCCGGAGCAGAAGAATAAGGAGAGATGTCCGAGCCACGAAGAGCTGCCCGAGGTTCCGGGACATGGACCTGGAGACCCTCCTCGATGAGGTGGAGCTGCGCAGGGCCATCCTCTGCCCATGACGTGGGCATCGCCACCCGTCTAGCTCAGTGCGACGGGCCTGGTGTGAGGTTGGCACGGCAGTGAGTGCTGTGGGGCAGATCCCTCGGTCTGGGGAGCAGTGCCGGAAGAAGCTCCATGGCCTCACCAGGGCTGCCAGGGTAAGTGCCACGAGGGTGCCCCCGGGTCACAACCATTCCCCCCCCCCCCATGTCCCTCATCACCCCCCCTCTCCCCCCTCGGGCACGAGGGGGAGGAGGGGCGAGAGTGAGTGGAGGGGGATGAACAACGTTGTAGCAGACCCACATAGGCGCTGCGACCCCCTGGAGAGATGCCATGGTGTGGCTCCAACTTCCCCCCCATCCAGCATTAATGTAGCCTATATCTGAACACCCTGATGATACCCGTCTAATTGTGATGCTCTATCCATGCACCCCCCCCCCCCCCCCCCCCAACAGGACAAGGCAGCTCACAACAACCGGGAGCGTACGGGAACCGGAGGGGGTTCGCCCGTGCTGCACCCCCTAACAGTTTTCGAACAGATGGCACTGGACTTCGCTGGGGGATCCGCCACCCGGGAGGTCGCGCAATGCGAGGTTGGAGGCGCAGAAGCAAGTGAGACAACCCTGCATGCCCCCTCCCCCTCCGACCTAAACACCCCCCTCCCACCCCCCTCTCCCCCCCACCCACCTCCACTCCCTTCCTCTCCCCCTCCCTCCCACCTCACTCCCCCCCCCCCCTCCCCATTGGCCGCAGAGTTCTCGGGGAGCTTTCCCCAATCTGTGGAGACTCCGGGACAGTCCGCCCACCTCCTCAGAGCTGAACTGGGGTCACGCCGTCAGGGCTTCTGCCCATCCAGGCCGGAGAATAGCGGGGGAACCGGAGAATCGCCATTTTGGGTGTCTCGGGCGATTCTCCGGCATGCGCCGCGCGGAACCCGACGGGACCGATTTTGCCTCTTGGGAGAATCACGGGAGCGCGTCAGACCGGCGTCGTGTGAAAAACTAGCGCGGCCGGCGATTCCCCCAACCGGCGCGGCCTCGGAGAATCGCGCCCTTGGTCTGTGCAACTGGAGAGTTACTCACCAGTTTTCAGTCTGAGCCGGACACTTTGCCAAATTCTGGTCAGATTCCATTCTCAGTGTTCGAAAGTGCACTTTAGTAATGATTCCAAGTTTGTCTTAATCTCCCTGGCAAAATATACTAATTACAACAATGAGTTTACCTTTCTTCATCGCAAATTTCTTATTAAAATTTCACACATTGTAAGATGTGTCGCTTTGCCAATCGGCAAAAAGGTACTCTGCAAACTTTAATCTTATGAGATTTGCAATGCAAAAAAATGACTTATGAACCACGACAGTAGTATCAAAGCTGATGAGTGCTTTAGGAGATGCTTTAATTACATGCAAATTACAATATGTCTTGGCAACATATTCATTAAAGGTATAGCATAAAAAGGGACAACAAAGCAGTAACTTCCCTCCTGATACATTGGTTCAAATTTTGCATATGCAAAGTTTAATTAAGCAATAGATTTTGTTTGAAAGGAATGTTTAAGGCAATGGATCCCCTGAGTAGATGTGTGTGGGACCAAAGGTAATTTGTCCTTTCATTGATACCAGTTGCAAGCCTCGCAAAAAGCAGGCAGAGGGTATATTTATGAGAGAAATACATTGCCTTTCTTTTTTTTGAGCATAAGTCCCAGCAAAATATGAACTGCTGATTAATCTGACATATATTCTGAATGCCAAGAAATCTCATCTGTTTCCCCCGCCCCAGTCCATTTCATTGCGTGGTATTAAGATGAATTGAAAAGTACAAAAATAAATTTAAATAAGGTATTTCCATTTTAATTCCAATTGTAAACAGGTTTAAAAGGAGAAACTGTGAAAGGGTGAATCTTTAATTAAGTGTGCAAGTTTATCTATCGTGATGATTATTTAGGTTGTCTTCAGTTAGTTACATCAAAAATGTAGTTGAATTTTTGGAATGATGTTACATAGTCAGAATATTAAACTCCACTGACAGATGGATGCAGCTAGCAGCCACACTCATTCTTTTCAGTTGTTTGGAATCTGAGCACCAATAAGTTAATGCTCACAAGAAATTGCTTGTCTGCACAACTAATTCCTAAACCCAGATCAATTAATTCAATTTATTTAGATTTCTCTATTCAATTGTAGTCTAATTGGGTTCAGATTTTGTTCACACTTGAAGTGATCTGAATCATATCTCCTCAGGCATGCATTTTCTTAACCAACCTAGGGACCAATAACAATGAATCTTTTTTCACAAGTATATAAATGCCATTCCTTTATTTACCTTCACTCCTACTGTTCCCTTCTTCTCCAAAATGCTCTTATTAGCAGCTTCTCTTCAAGGGCCGTAATTCCCTTCAATGACAAATATTCAGCCCCTGGGATGTAAATTACACCTGAAGTGTACTGAGATAAACAAGAGGGGAGATATCTTTTGAGTAGCTGGTAAAAGAGTGAAACTCGTACAAAAGCACAGTTCTGCTTTCCATCATTTACACATGCTCCAATGTTTATAATCTGCCGAGTAATGGAAATATTATGGCACTGTTTGACATGAGCTGAAGATCTCTGTCTCATCAAACAGAATAATGGACTTGATGAGGATGGCCTATTGATGTCACTGTGCCTGTGTCCAAACCTTTAAAGCTTCGAAGAGATAAGGCTCAGCTGTCAGTTTTGTACAAGATGATGGAAGAATCACCATAGTTGCTGGCACGTAGAACAGATCTCCATGTTTATTCCAGAAATCCACGACTTATTGCAGCTGTATGTCAACATTTGTTATCAATCCAAACGTTCTGCAGAAATGACAATAGGGAGGCACACTGCTTCTCGTGCTTGCAAAATTCTTTCCCGGACAATTTTATTGCCTAGAACTCTGTTGGATGTTGGAATGCATTGTTAATCATTACTTTCTGAATAGGATTACTGGAGAACGCATCTGGCTATGATAAAACTGTAAATGTCTGTTGTTCTTCAAAACAATTCAAGCAATCCTTGGGATCATTTTGTGAAATTTCTGCCCTTGTTACAGGTATCTCCAAATATATGCTGTTGTTATGTAACATAGGCCCAGGCTTTCAGTGACCCCCAGTTCTTTAGGGAGATCTGTGACATGTGAGGGGTGGAAAGACACTTGGGGATGTGCTTTGCTGCATCTTCAATGCTGAAGAGGTATGCACCTCTCCTCCCCTTTTTCTGGCTGCAATTTCATTGGGGTACAGTACACCATCCATCTTTGGTTGATAATAGAATGGCAATTACTACCTACGCCACGTTTCCCACATTTCTTCATAAACACTAGATGGAAAATGGCCTGTTTGGCTGAAGCACCCAGTATTTAATGGGAATTAAAAAGGGAAAGGAGCGATTATTTTGCAGCCCGGGCTTGCAGCAAGTAGGGAAAGTTATTAATTCACCCAAACAGAAATCCATTTTTCAGGTAATCAGGAGATTGTCTGCAATCAGATACTACAACAGGATACCACCCCTCCCCACAATGTTTACCACAATAAATACTTCTTTTTCAATTTGGCAAGATTCCAATATAATAATTAACCTCAGCCAGAAAAGGGTATTTAAACGTGGAGGCAGACGGCACAGCTGGGATATTAAATAAATACTTTGCATCTGTCTTCATCAAGGAAGAAGATGCTACCCAGGCCATGCTATAAGAGGAGGCAATTAAGACACTGGAAGGAATTCAAATTCATAAGGATACTGGGTAGGCTGTCTATACTTAAGATGTATCCAAGAATACTGAGGGAATTGAAAATGGAAATTGTGGTGGCTCTGGCCATAATTTTGCAGTCTTCCTTCGATAAGGGTGTTGTATCATTATAATGGTGTAATAATTGGGCTTATTTACTGCACAAGATTCAAGGCACCAATCACTCATAAGGGATTTAGTAAACACATTATGGGTTTATTCATTAAGACTTAAGAGAATAATTATCCAAATGTATAAGGTTTGAAGGCCTCAGAACCGTGTGTGTGCTTTGCTCAAAGCAAAAGTGAAACAAAATCTTCCCAAAGTCTGTCCATCTTCTAGTAGGACTGTATTGGATTACTCTCCACTTTGGATTTGGATTTGTTTATTGTCACGTGTACCGAGGTACAGTGAAAAGTACTTTTCTGTGAGCATCTCAAACAGATCATTAAGTACATGAAAATAAATTAAAATAAAATGAAAATACATAATAGGGCAACACAAGGTACACAATGTAAATACATAGACACTGACATCGGGTGAAGCATACAGGGGTGTAATATTAATCAGGTCAGTCCATAAGAGGGTCATTTAGGAGTCAAGTAACAGCGGGGAAGAAGCTTGCATGAAAACTTGCATGAAGGGTGCAGTTCCAATAACACTCAAGAAACTCAGCACCATCCAGGACAAAGCAGCCTATTTGATGGTCAGCACATCCACCACCTGAAACATTCATTCCCTCCACCACTGATGTACAGCAGCAGCATTGTGGGTCATCTACAAGGTGCACAGCAGCAACTCACCAAGGCTCCTTCAATAGCATCTCCCAAACCTGCGACTTCTACCAGCTAGTGAAACGAGGGCAGGAGCTGTATGGGAACACCAGGACACATTCTTCTCCAGGTCATACACCATTCTGACCTAGAACTATATTGCCACCCCTTCACTGTCTCCAGATCATAATTCTGGAACTCTCTTTCTGACAGTACTGAGTGTACCCCACACCATATGGACTGCAGTGGTTCAAGAAGTCAGCTCACCACCAACTTCTGAAGACAATTAGGGATGGGCAAAAATTACAGGCCTTGCTAGCGATGCCCACATCCCATAAAATAATAAATTTTAAAAAGCATTTGTCTGTACCTTCTGGTCTCCAGATTATCAGAGAACTGCATATGACGAAAGGTGTGCGCATGTTCCCATACAACTGCCCTTGTTTCACTAGCTGGTAGAAGTCGCAGGTTTGGAAGTCTTGACACGTGGACCTATGGGGGAATTACCTCAGAATTTTAATCTTCCAATGGCTAATCCCCTGATAACTGGGAGCCTGGGACCCTCATGTGACTGAGCTACAGTCAGAGACTTGGGCTAGATTTGTGTAACTTACCTTGAAGGGAACCAAGGAAACATTGGTCTTAGCAATTAGCCCTCAACAACCTGACTAACCCCGCCCTGACTATCCACACCCTCCTCTCCACCTACCCACCTCATCCACTCACCTAACTACTTACTCAAATACCTAGCTACCTCACCCACCTACAACTCTCACCTACCTCTACTTATCCACCTTGGCAACTCAGCCACCTAGACATCCACCCACCTCATCCACTGACACACACCCACCTACCCACCTCATCCACCTACCCTTAATCACCCTCTCACCCATGCGTGCATTAATTTATTCACTCACTCACTCACCCTTTCACTCATCCGTGCACTAATACACAGACATTCATTGAAAGACAGAGGTCAAATTCTCCACCTCGGACCGCCAGTAGCAGAGTTACCAACGAGATGGAGAATCCAACTTTGTGAAGGAAAACAGGATTGGCGCCAGGCAACATATTCTCCGGGCCTGTGTGATTCTCCGGTCCTCTGGGCCGGGAATCACATGGGCGAGAATCACTACTGCTCCTGACAAGCATGGCCCTCATGTGGTGGACCTCGCGGTGGGCTGAGAGGGTAACTCTTTCAGGGAGTTGTCCCCAAAATCCATCCAAGGGTCACCATCCCCCCCCACAATGCAAGACCTGCTCACCCCACCCCGACCAGACCCCCAACTACCCCCCACCAGAGGCCTCCTATATAAAGATACCCCTGCAAAGATCCCCTGAATAAAGTGACCCCAATGACCCCCGAAATAAGGAACCCCCCGAAACTCCCAAAATAGAGAGACTCCCCACAGAGATCCCCGAAATAAAGAGACCCTCCACAGACTCCCCCAGAAAAGTGACCCCTGTCAGGAAGCTCAATGGCAAAGAGACCCCTGTCAGGAAGCCCCACAGAGGAGAGACCCCTATCTGGAAGCTAGAGAACAGTCCAGATGGAGGCAGTGAAAACAAAATACTGCTATAATATTCACCTGGACAATACACCTGCTGGCTTAGACATAAGAAGCACCATCTGTCAATTCCTGGAAACAGAAAACTAATCAGCTGTGTTTAAAACCCCTTAGATCTTTGATCTGCAAGCCTTTCTCTTTGATATTGGCATAAACATCAAGCTTTGGTTGACAGCTGCTGGACCACTTCAAACGGAGTTAAGTGATGTCCATTTCCAGCTGCCCACTTCAAAATCACTCATTCCTGAAGGGAGGTGATTGGAAAGAATTTGATTCTGTTTGAGTGGTCCAGGAGCTGTTAATCAAAGCTTGATATTTATAAACATTGCGGGCAGAGCACTTCAGAGTTACTCAATCATGAAAGAATCATGGCAGCAGGGTAGCATGGTGGTTAGCATAAATGCTTCACAGCTCCAGGGTCCCAGGTTCGATTCCCGGCTGGGTCACTGTCTGTGTGGAGTCTGCACGTCCTCCCCCTGTGTGCGTGGGTTTCCTCCGGGTGCTCCGGTTTCCTCCCACAGTCCAAAGATGTGCGGGTTAGGTGGATTGGCCATGCTAAATTGCCCGTAGTGTCCTAATAAAAGTAAGGTTAACAGGGGGGGGGGGTTGTTGGGTTACGGGTATAGGGTGGATACGTGGGTTTGAGTCGGGTGATCATGGCTCGGCACAACATTGAGGGCCGAAGGGCCTGTTCTGTGCTGTACTGTTCTATGTGTATGTGTGGGAAGCTGACAATCACAGCCCAGTAAAATCAACTGTGTTGCGCTTTTCTTTTTCAGCTTGGACCAGAAGATCCAGGAATAAATGAGCTGTAGTGGCAGATTGTGAAAACCTTTGCAGCTAGTGGCAATGTGCATAGCATTGCAACTGACTGGAAGATTCAAACCATTATGTCCTGACCTCTAGTATACTCTCCAAAAATAACTCTTGTCTCAAAACCAACTGAAAAACCATTGGGAGGCATTCTTTGTCCTGCCAGACCCCTTTTCTGGTGCAGTGTGCCCCTGCTGCCAATGGGATTCACTGTCCCGGCAGCCGGCCAATGGGGCTTCCTATTTTTTTAATATTTGTTTTATGGAATATAGGCATCGCTGGTTAGGTCAGCATTTATTGTGCAGTCTATTCTTCATCATCACTTTGCTGATGATGAAGAGTAGACTGATAGGACGGTAATTGGCTGGGTTGGATTTGTCCTGTTTCTTGTATACAGGACACAGTTGGGCACTTTTCCACATTGCCAGGTAGATGCCAGTGTTGTAGCTGTACTGGAACAACTTGATTAGAGGTGTGACAAGTTCTGGAGCACAAGTCTTCAATACAATTGGCGAAATATTGTCAGGGCCCTTAGCCTTTGCAGTATCCAGTGTCTTCAGCTGTTTCTTGATATCACGTGGAGTGAATCGTATTGGCTGAAGACTGACAGCTGTCATGCTGTGTACCTCCGGAGGAGACTGAGATGAATCATCCACTCGGTACTTCTGGCTGAAAATTTGTGCGAATGTCTCAGCCTTGTCTTTTGCACATATGTGCTGGGCTCCTCCATCATTGAGGATGGGAATATTTGTAGAGGCTCTTCCTCCAGTGAGATGTTTAATTCTCCACCACCATTCACGGCTGGATGTGACAGATCTGCAAAGCTTAGGACTGATGCGTTCATTGTGAAATCGCTTAAAACTGTCTATTACTTGCTGCTTATGCTTTTTGGCATGTAAGGGGTCCTGTATTGTAGCTTCACCAGGTTGACAACTCATTTTTCAGTGTGCCTGATGTTGCTCCTGGCATGCTTTCCTGCACTTTTCATTGAACCAGGGTTGATTCCCTTGCTTGATGGTAAAGGCAGTGAGGATGAGGTCAAGTATGGTTTTCGCTCTTGTTGGTTCCCTCACCACATGCTGCAGCCCCAGCCTAGCAGCTATGTCCTTCAGGACCCGGCCAGCTTGGTCTGTGTGGTGCAACTGAACCACTCTTGATGATGGACATTGAAGTCTGTCACCCAAAGCATATTCTCCACCCTTGCCAACCTCAGTGCTTCCTCCAAGTGATGTTCAACTTGGAGGGATACTGATTCATCTGCTGATGTTGGCTGGTACGTGGTAATCAGCTCATGATTTAACCTGAAGCCATGAGATGTCATGTGGTCCAGAGTCGATGTTGAGGCCTCCCAAAGCAACTCCCTTCCAGAAATGGTGATAGTGGTATTTCACCAAATTTACAGTGCAGACGGAGACCATTTGGCCCATCGTGTCTGCACCATCCCTTAGAAAAGGCACCCTACCTAAGCCCATACCTCCACCCTATCCCCATAACCCAGTAACCCCACCTAATCTTTTTTGGGACACTGAGGGCAATTTAGCATGGTCAATCCACCTAACCTACACATCTTTGGACTGTGGGAGGGAATTGGAGCGACTGGAGGAAGCCCACGCAGACATGGAGAGAATGTGCAGACTCCGCACAATGACCCAAGTGGGAATCGAACCTGGGACCCTGCCGTTCAAAGCAACAGTTTAACCATTGTGCAACCGTGCTATATTTAGTACATTGTCTGTAAGGTGTGATTCTGTGAGTATGACTATGTCAGGCTGTTGTTTGACTAGCCTGTGAAACAACTCTTCCAACGTTGGCACAAGCCCGAAGATGTTCATAAGGAGGACTTTGCAGGGTTGACATGGCTGGGTTTGCCGTTATCATTTCCGGTGTCTGGTTCGATGCCAGACGGTCTGTGCGGTTTCATTCCTTTTTTGTATTTTTGTAGCAGTTGAATTCAACTGACTGCCTTGCTAGGCCATTTCAGAGGGCATTTAAAGTCAACCACATTGCTGTGGGTCTGGAGTCAAATGGAGGCCACACCAGGTAAGGATAGCAGATTTCCTTCCTATCATGGGAGGTTCTCTTTAAAAAAAAATTTGTCTTATCACATGGCTTCAGTGATGTCATTGTGTGGGTGGAGTTAGGCTGTGGCTCTGGGAGTTTTCTTTTAGTTTCCCTTTCACATTTTTGGCTGCTGTGGACTCAGAGAACAGAAGTTTTTTTGGCCTGCCTCTCTATCTTCATTTTAAAAGCTGTTTCCAGACTGCTTGATAACTTAAAATAGATAATTGCTTTCTGGAAGGAATTCAAACCTGCTATTTGAAAAGTATCAATGACAAGTCTTATAGCAGTAAGAATGCCGTGTGCTGGGCCAAACCTTTGGAAAAAGGGTTTCTGGTCTTACTTAGATCTTGTTATTGAATTGGAACAGTTAAGGGGGGATTCATTAAGGGTTATACATAGTTTACTATAGCTGTGTGTGGTATTTATGTTTGTAGTTGATCAAAATTCTTGCTGTGTGTTTCTACAAATGTTAACTAAATTCTTAGGAATATAATAATTCCTGCTGCTCTGTCTATAGTTCCTGCTGCCTCAGAAAGGCAGCCAGCAGAATTAAGGACCCCACGGACCCCAGACACACTCTCTTCCACCTTCTTCCGTCAGGAAAATGGTACCAAATTTTGAGGTCATGTACCAAACGACTCAAGAACAGCTTCTTCCCTTCTGCCATCAGACTTTTGAATGGACCTACCTCGTATTAAGTTGATCTTTTCTCTACACCTTGCTATAACTGTAACATTATATCCTGCAGTCTCTCCTTCCTTCCCTATGTACGGTATGCATTGTTTGTACAGCATGCAAGAAACAAAAGTTTTCACTGTGTGCTAATGCATGTGACACTAATAAATCAAATCAAATCAAACATGCCAAATTTCCTTAGTATTCTGAGAAAGTAGAGTTGTTGGTGGGTTCTCTTAACTATAGTGCCGGCAAGGGGGTAGCAGGACAGGTTGTTGGTGATCTGGGCACCTTAAAATTTGAAGCTCTCGACTCATTCGTTCCCATTGATGTAGACAGGGACATGTTCTGCACTACGCTTCCTGTAGTCGATGACAATCTCCTTTGTTTTGTTGACATTGAGGGAGAGATTAATGTCGTCACATCGGTTCACCAGATTCTCTGTCTCATTCCTGTACTCTGTCTCGTTATTCTGGAATGGGCATCACAAGAGGAGAGCATAAAAAGTGACCAATGCCATTCCTTGGCTGCCCTATTCATGACAAGCGGCCATAATTAAACATGACCCCACTGAGTTTTGCTTTGCAGCCTGAGGTGAATTTTTACTGCCATGCCTCAACAGTTTCATGGTCACATGGCAGTTTTATTCTGAAATATGAATTTGTGAATAATTTTGCATTCTTTATTCTTAGCTGGTTCTTGCAAAACTAATATATGTTTTATATTTGCAAATAAAGGAAAGAAGGCAAAGATTTTAAAAATGACAACTATTTTAACGTACAAAGTATGAATAATATTGTAAGGTGAAAATTAATAGATCTCAAAAAGATAAGTTTAATAGCAAGGAATTCCTAGATGCTATTTTACTCATTACTCATTCAGGAACTCGGAATGTAAATATCATGGAATAATTAATGACAGATTTTGCCTGAAAGCAAAATGTAAAAGAAAAATGAATTATTGAGTAAGACTTGCTAACAGGACAAGTTAAAAAGCAATGCTGTGTGTTTTGGGGGCAGTATTAGAATCGACTTGCATCTCTATTCCAAACTGCACTTGTAAAGTATACTAATTGTTATGAACTCTGATTTACTTTTCATGATGTGTAACTTGTGCAAAATATCGAATTGCATTTGCTGTACTGGAATTAGGCGGCTTATCTCCCTCCAGATGCCTAATAAATGTAATGATGCTTCATTGTGCTTTTACTATGGCAGAAGTGGTTGTGTAATGACCCTGAGGCATTTCTCGCAATAAACTGCATTGTTACAATTGGAACCTTAAAGTTACTGTTAGTGACATTTTTTTTATTGCACTTTCCATAGGTCTTAGGGTGAGATCAACTGAATAGCCAAAGTATGTTATTTGTAAATGTTGTTATATTTCACTGTCTCTTATAGAAGAACATACGTAACAAGACCAGGAGTCACTTATTCAGCCCTTCAAGCCAGTTCTGCTATTAAATAAGATCATATTTGATACACTGGGCGGAATTTCCTGATATCTTTTTCAGAGTGTTGGTTTCAGTGAGAAGACCAGAGAGAATCCAACTGGTGCTGTCTTGAACCACTTTGAAACAAAAGTTTTTGCACGGGTTTCACGTTCCGCTCGGGGTGGCGCGCCTCTATTTCGCTCACCCAGAATTACTTCATCTCACCAATCGATGGGGGAACTCCTTTAAACACATCCCCAGCACTCACCAGCATTTTTTCCAAGTCAAATTGGTCGAATGGCAATCAGGAGGCAACCCCATGGAAGCCCTCACCAAGACGCTGAATGGGGTGGAGCAGAGGTGCGACATCCTCTACTCTCGCATGGGCAGGCGGCCTGTCAGCAAGGTCACCAACCCCACATGGGAGGCAGTGGCAGTGATAGTGAGTGCCAGCTCCCTGCATACGAGGATGGGATCCAGTGGAGGAAGAAGAAGACCTCCTTTGTGCAGTGAGGGTTATTTGCTTTCTCACACACAAAAACAGACAATGCTGGAAATTCTTAGCAGGTCTGACAGTAATAGTTGAGAAACAACAGCGCTAATGAGAGAATCATAGAATTTACAGTGCAGAAGGAGGTCATTCAGCCCATCATGTCTGCACCGGCTGTTGGAAAGAGCACCCTACGTGAGCCCCACTACTCCACCATATCCCCTCTATTCCCATAACCCAACCTAACCTTTTTGGACATGAAGGGCAATTTAGAATGGCCAATCCACCTAACCTGCACATCGTTGGACTGTGGGAGGAAACTGGAGCCCTGGGAGGAAACACATGCATACAAGAGAAGAATGTGCAGGCTCCACACAGACAGTGACCCAATCCGGGAACTTGGGACCCTGGAGCTGTGAAACAACTGTGCTAACCACTATGCTACCGTGCTGCCCAGTTTCCAGTAATGTTTCCAGTCTGGGTGACTCTTCCTCAGAGCTGGAGAGAACTGGCACAGGACGTGCAGTCATGGCAGGGGATGTCCACTCCATGATTCAGCTCATGCACTCCATGGCTGAGGTCATGAGCTGCATAGTGCAGGGCATCAACTGCATGCTTCAGGCACTGGCGGCAATCTATGGATGTCAGCACCAGAGCATGGCAGTGCTTCGGAGTCTCAGTCCAGCTATCTATCCCATGGAGGAGCACAGGGGGAAGAGGACCCATAGGGAAAAGGATTGTCAGGTGCACAGCCTGGGGCATTATACTCAGGAGACATTGGAGGTGTCCAGCCCATTTGACTTCCCCCTGCTTGTGACCGACACACTTCCAGCCCCACACAGAGGAGGGCAGCATTACAACACCCGTGCTGCCCGAAAGCACGCCTCAAGATGCCAGGCCTTCAGGTGACGCCCACCAAGGGTATCTCAGGAAACCGGGTGTGGCAGTCAGCAAGCCACCTCATACTCAGCGATGGAACCTGGGGAGCCACCTAGAAAAAGTGGGAGGGTTAGGAAGAGTAAGAAAACATAGTCACAGCATAGGCACAGGTGAATTTAAGCATGAGTAGACATTATTCATCGGTGTTCGTACTGTTAAATGTATTCAAATTTGTTTGTGTTGTTCACCCATAAAGTGGCCTCCCTGCTCTCGTTTCGTTGTGGCATACCCAGCCAACCCCCGCGCAATGCTGGCGCATCCTTAATTTGCTCTCAGATGATCGTAGTTCAATGGTTTTCCCCCCTTCCACTGTAACAATGCAGTTATGCTGATGTGACATTAATAATACCACCCCGACCCCCACCCTACCCAGGAAAACGCACTGGCCTTTCATCTGTTGCACCATTATTTCAGCATGAGGAAGCCATCAGCTGAAACTTGTGAGAATCAGTTTACCTGCTCAATAGGTGCAGACACACACTGAGGAGCCCTAACCTGGGAGGAGGCAGTTGCAGCTGTGATGTGCCATTCAATGCCTCATCGGTCCAGATCACCCTATTCAGTGGCAAGTCGTGCTCAGGTCTCTGCCGGACAGGACTCAGAAAAACGCAGAAGATATGGGGTGCACTGCTCTGTCCTCACTGCAAGTCGTTATCATTCTCCTACATTATCTGGTCATATCATTTTGCGCCCTGCCCATGAAAGGAGCAATCAACACAATGGCCTCCCACTGGGATGGCCTCCCGGTTCCACTAAGCAAGAGGCTCTCAGAGCATTCCTAGCTCTGTGCCCCACTGGTCTGCTGCACACTCCACAACCTGGACATTACCCAAGACTCTCCCTCCACCTCCTCTGGGCGTAGCCCCTCGGGACCCTCCTCATCTGAGGAAATGTGGCGGTCTTCCATCTTCTCCTAATCCAGTTCTTCGCCCATGCAATGTCAGATTGTGGAGTGCGCAGGGGGCTGTACTTGAGGGCTCTCCCTGACTGGTCCAGGTAACGGAACTACATCTTCAGCAGGCCAATTGCCTGCTCCACCAATGCACATGTTGAAACATGAACCTCATTGAAATGAGTCTCAGCGGGAGTTTGTGGCAGAGCTGGATCGAAAAACCGCAGATGGAGTTTAACCCTATAAGTGCGAGGTGATTGATTTTGAGAGAAAAAATTTGAATGCGGATTACAGGGTTAACGACAGGGTTCTGAGGAATGTGGAGGAACAGAGAGATCTTGGGGTTTATGTCCACAGATCTCTGAAGGTTGCCACTCAAGTGGATAGAGCTGTGAAGAAGGCTAATAGTGTGTTAGCGTTTATTAACAGGGGTCTTGAGTTTAAGAGCGTGGGGTTATGCTGCAACCATACATGACCCTGGTGAGACCACATTTGGAGTATTGTGTGCAGTTCTGGTCACCTCATTATAGGAAGGATTTGGAAGCATTGGAAAGGGTGCAAAGGAGATTTACCAGGATGCTGCCTGGTTTGCAGGATAGGTCTTTTGAGGAAAGGTTGAGGGAGGTCACTGAAAGGGGCAACACAGGTGGAGAAGGTAGTCAAGAAAGCATACGGTATGCTTGCCTTCATTGGCCGGCCATTGAGTATAGAAATTGACAAGTCATGTTGCAGCTGCATAGAACCTTAATTAGGCCACACTTGGAGTATAATGTTCAATTCTGGTCGCCACACTACCAGAAGGATGTGGAGGCTTTAGAGAGGGTGCAGAACAGATTTACCAGGATGTTGCCTGCTATGGAGGGCATTAGCTATGAGGAGAGGTTGAATAAATTTGGTTTGTTCTCACTGGAACGACGGAGGTTGAGGGGTGACCTGATAGAGGTCTACAAAATTATGAGGGGCATCGGCAGGGTGGATAGTCAGAGACTTCATCCCAGGGTAGAGGGGTGAATTACTAGGGGGCATAGGTTTAAGGTACGAGGGGCAAGGTTTAGAGGAGATGTACGAGGCAAGTTTTTTTACACAGAGGGTAGTGGGTGCCTGGAACTCGCTGCCGGAGGAGGTGGTGGAAGCAGGGACGATAGTGACGCTTAAGGGGCATCAAGACAAATACATGAATAGGATGGGAATAGAGGGATATGGACCCAGGAAGTGTAGAAGATTTTAATTTAGACGGGCAGCATGGTCGGCGCAGGCTTGGAAGGCCGAAGGATCTGTTCCTGCTCTGTACCTTTCTTTATTCTTAGTTATTCTTTATTTCAAGATGCCAACTTGCACTCAGCTTTGTCCTTCAATTTCGCCTTCATTAACCCAGCTCTCATGGGTTGCAGATCAAACGGTAATCCCATATTGAGCAGCCAGCCACCCATGATTACATCAGTGATAGCCTGGACTCCATGGCCAGTGGCAAAATGCATCCACACAGCTCATGGCCTGAGGCTGCACTGTACAGCCTGAAAGTGAGGGGAACTGTGAACTACCTCTTGTCCTCTCTGTGTCAGGGTCCTCTTGCATTCATGGAGCTAATCACTACATTATGTCAGAGTCCCCACACTGGCCATGCAGCTTTGTCTTTCCCGGACCCCACAATGGACCTCACAGTCACCCCTTTGCTGTCCCTGTGAATTCACCCACTCCCACCCACGCCCAGCTGCCGCTCCAGAGAGGAAATATCTCTTAGAGACCAGCAAAGGGACCCGAGAAGCTCAAAGTTCACACCAAGCGCCTGACTCCTCAGAGACCTAAAGGGTCACAATAATGCTCAGGCTCAACAATGCTTTGGCTCAACCCACCCCAGTTCCAAGAATGACTTAGCTGGTTCCCCAATGTCCTCTCCGGTGCCCCCTCTCCACTGGACTCCCTGGAGGGTGATATTCCCATCGGAGGTGAAGTCGCCAGGTTCACGTTTCATTAGAGCTGTTGTGAACTGCAGATGCATGATGTCACGCCAGTGTGGAATGAATATTCAGAGAGGGCGGAAGTCCTGGTTGGATGGCTTGCGAATATGATGCTAATACATTTAAATAAGGTTCCACCTTTCCTGGGTGGGACCCTTGTTAAGTCATGGGTGATGGGCGTGGAAAAACAGGAAACAAGATCGCGCTGGTGAGAATCTTGTTTCCAAATACTCATGGGATTATGCACCCGGCTCACTGTTTACGCTGCTGAAGAACACAGCTCAAAATTTGATCCAATAGCTCAACATCACCTTCATTCATTAGCGCTGATCCCTTAATCCCCTGAACATCTTTCAGTACCTGACCAATATTTATCCCTCGACCAACAGAATTGAACAGATTAAGGGTTAAATAGGACAGTCCCTGAAAAAAGGTGCAAGGATCACGATGTGTGATTAATCTGTGCCCATTCAATGTGATGCAGACTGGACATCAAAATTGTACTGCCTGCTTATTTGAATGATAGCTGCTGTGTAGCCAAGCCTCCTCACACTGTTTATTGGATACACATATCAGTGACAATGGGATATGGTCAGTGGAAGGGGGTCACTAGAAAAGGGGGTGTTAGGGGTTTGTAGGAAAGGGCAGGGGGGTGGCTCTCAGTAGGTGCCCTTCTTCCCAATGCTGTCCCTTAATCTGATACTGAGAGCCTTTGAATGAAGGATCAAAAACCGCAATAAGGTCACAGGCAAACCCAATAGGATTTGCTTTTCAGTCTCCCCGCATGGTGAGACCCAGTGTGCTGTTGGTTGAATACCAGAGTGGCATGATGAGGGCATAAGTGGGCATTAATTTCCCAGTTATGGGCCTCATATGGCATCTGGTTGGGGAGGATGTCAAAAAGCCTTCGCAGCCTTTGACTTACTTGGAGCGAATCGATGGACCTCCCACTTCACATCCGATCAATGCCCTGATCAATGGTCGTTTAGCTCAGAAGGTTAAGAGCATGGTACTAATAATGCTAAGGTCACAGCTTCGGCCCCAATACTGGCTAACGTCACTAGCCTGTCATAAAACCAACAGGATGCCTGGTATGTTTAGTTCCAACCACTTCATCGCCGTGTTTCTGCGCCACTTTCACTCAGGCATTGCAGCGTACCATCCCTTTTCATGGGAAGGTGGTGGCAAAGTGGAATTGCCATTAGTATTCCCGTACCAGCCTCCACGGACAGGCGCCGGAATGTGGCGACTAGTGGCTTTTCACAGTAACTTCATTGAAGCCTACTCGTGACAATAAGCGATTTTCATTTCATTCATTTCATTTCATTTCATTTTCATTTCAGTATTCAAAAGATCCAGGTTAACCTGGAGATTCGGGTTCGAATCCCACCATGGTAGATGGTGATATTTGAAATCAATGAAAATCTGGCCCAATTAAACTGCACCCACTTCCTGCCTGGGAACTTGTCTCTCGGCAAGGATGGGGGCATTGAATTCCACCATTTTCCTTGCTGCAGACCAGGTAAGGGAATTGTTCCCTGAACACCCTGAGTGGATATGCTCTCCTATAGAGTGGCATTATCTCTCTCCTCATCTCCCTCTTCATATTCCACTCTGATCTTTGTTCATTCTTCGCCTCATGCTGTATTGCAACAGGATGGTTTGTGCAGAATCCTTGAAGTCAGCAAAAGGTCCTTCAGCACCAGTCACACCACTCAATGTTGACTTTTGTAACTTGAAACAATTACAGAATGCACCAAGCACTTGCAGAATCAAGGCAACAGTGAAAAGATTTGCTTCAACTAACTTGCAATTAGTTGATGATCCCTTGAAGTAGCGGTAGTTGATGTTTGAACTTTGCCATTGAATGTATATTTGGCTGTGCGAGGTTAAGAAAGCATGTTAATTGTAGTGTTGAGCACAAAAGCAACTTTGCACATTGATGTTATGATCTGCCTGCTCTGGATACTTCCGATGGACATGCACTGCACAGATGTTAATACCTATGTCAATTTGACAATCAGCAGAATGCAGCTACAAATGTGGCCACACACCGCTAACACCAATTTGGAGCTCGAAGCACTCTCACAGCACCCAAGAAAAGGTGCAACGAAGCTCAATTGTTTGTGCATTATCTGATCACAGAACCCCTACAGTGCCATTTGGCCCATCAAGTCTGCACCGGCCCTCTGAAAGAGCACCCTACCTCGGCCCACTCCCTGCCCTATCCCCATAGCAACAACTAACCTGCACATCTTTGGACACAAAGGGGAAATTTTTGCATGGCCAATCAAGTAACAATCTTTGGACTGTGGGAGAAAACCAGAGCACAGGGAGAAGGCCGACACAGCCATGGGGAAAACATGCACCTGCCACACAGTCACCCAAGGTCGGAATGAACTCGGGTCCCTGGTGCTGTGAGGCAGCAATGTTAAACACTGTGCCACCATACCGCCCCATCATCAAGATGTTTTTCATGTGATCATAATTATGCATAAACACATGTGCATATGTTGTGGTTTCATATTGTATGTTGTTCATACAAGAGTGACTTCACTTCACAGAAACATTGTTGCCTACGAAGTGCTTTGAGATGGCCTGAGGTTGTGAAAAGAACAACATAAATTAAACGATTCATTACACCAAACATGCCTATTAATTAAATGGACTATTACTTCAATAATGCAACTTTGTATACACCCCCCAACAAAAGTTATGTGGCTCCAACTTTAAATCTTAAGAGGGAAAAGAGAAGTAGAAAAATTTGCTTTTTTTTCTCCCAGGGGGTTGCGAGTCTTTGGAACTGTCTTCCCCAGAGAAAGTTGGAGGCAGGATTGTTGAACATTTTCAAAGCTGAGAAGATAGAGTCTTGATCAGCAAGGGAATCAAAGGATATCAGGGATAGCCAGGAATGTGGAATTGAGGCCGCAATCAGATCAGCCATGATCTTATTGATTGACGGAGCAGGTTTGATGAGGCCGATTGGCCTACTCCTGCTCCTAATTCATATGTTTGTATGTTCATATGACAGGCAGTCTCCTGAATCTCCGTTTAGCATCTAACTCTAGTTTTGGATGACTAGCACGGTAGCACAGTGTGGACCTGGATTTGATTCCGGCTTAGGTCACTGTTTGTACGGAGTCTGCACGTTCTCCCCGTGTTTGTGTGGGTTTCCTCCGGCTGCTCTGGTTTCCTCCCACCATGGGAACCTGGATTGTAGTTTTGGGGTACGGGAGATTGAGAGTATAGAGGTCAGGAGCACAGATTTGGCTTCACAGGAGGGTGCCAGTGTTCAGGTAGGTGGTTTGAAGTGTGTCTACTTCAATGCCAGGAGTATACGAAATAAGGTAGGGGAACTGGCAGCATGGGTTGGTACCTGGGACTTTGATGTTGTGGCCATTTCAGAGACATGGATAGAGCAGGGACAGGAATGGTTGTTGCAGGTTCCGGGGTTTAGGTGTTTTAGTAAGCTCAGAGAAGGGGGCAAAAGAGGGGGAGGTGTGGCGCTGCTAGTCAAGGACAGTATTACGGTGGCGGAAAGGATGCTAGATGGGGACTCTTCTTCTGAGGTAGTATGGGCTGAGGTTAGAAACAGGAAAGGAGAGGTCACCCTGTTGGGAGTTTTCTATAGGCCACCTAATAGTTCTAGGGATGTAGAGGAAAGGATGGCGAAGATGATTCTGGAAAAGAGCAAAAGAACAGGGTAGTTGTTATGGGAGACTTTAACTTTCCAAATATTGACTGGAAAAGATATAGTTCGAGTACATTAGATGGGTCATTCTTTGTACAATGTGTGCAGGAGGGTTTCCTGACACAATATGTTGACAGGCCAACAAGAGGCGAGGCCACATTGGATTTGGTTTTGGGTAATGAACCAGGCCAGGTGTTAGATCTGGAGGTAGGTGAGCACTTTGGAAACAGTGACCACAATTCGGTGACTTTTATGTTAGTGATGGAAAGGGATAAGAATACCCTGCAGGGCAAGAGTTATAGCTGGGGGAAGGGCAATTATGATGCCATTAGACATGACTTAGGATGTGTTGGTTGGAGAAGTAGGCTGCAAGGGTTGAGCACACTGGATATGTGGAGCTTGTTCAAGGAACAGCTATTGCATGTTCTTGATAAGTACGTACCAGTCAGGCAGGGAGGAAGGGGTCGAGCGAGGGAACCGTGGTTTACCAAAGAAGTGGAATCTCTTGTTAAGAGGAAGAAGGAGGCCTATGTGAAGATGAGGCGTGAAGTTTCAGTTGGGGTGCTTCATAGTTACAAGGAAGCGAGGAAGGATCTAAAGAAAGAGCTGAGATGAGCAAGGAGGGGACATGAGAAGTCTTTGGCAGGTAGGATCAAGGAAAACCCAAAAGCTTTCTATAGGTATGTCAGGAATAAAAGAATGACTAGGGTAAGAGTAGGGCCAGTCAAGGACAGTGGTGGGAAGTTGTGTGTGGAGGCTGAGGAGATAAGCGAGATACTAAATGAATACTTTTCGTCAGTATTCACTCAAGAAAAAGATAATATTGTGGAGGAGAATGCTGAGACCCAGGCTATTAGAATAGATGGCATTGAGGTGCGTAGGGAAGAAGTGTTGGCAATTCTGGACAAGGTGAAAATAGATAAGTCCCCGGGGCCGGATGGGATTTATCCTAGGATTCTCTGGGAAGCCAGGGAAGAGATTGCTGAGCCTTTGGCTTTGATTTTTAGGTCATCATTGGCTACAGGAATAGTGCCAGAGGACTGGAGGATAGCAAATGTGGTCCCTTTGTTCAAGAAGGGGAGTAGAGATAACCCCGGTAACTATAGGCCGGTGAGCCTAACGTCTGTGGTGGGTAAAGTCTTGGAGAGGATTATAAAAGATACGATTTATAATCATCTAGATAGGAATAATATGATTAGGGATAGTCAGCATGGTTTTGTGAAGGGTAGGTCATGCCTCACAAACCTTATTGAGTTATTTGAGAAGGTGACTGAACAGGTAGACGAGGGTAGAGCAGTTGATGTGGTGTATATGGATTTCAGTAAAGCGTTTGATAAGGTTCCCCACGGTCGGCTATTGCAGAAAATACGGAGGCTGGGGATTGAGGGTGATTTAGAGATGTGGATCAGAAATTGGCTAGTTGAAAGAAGACAGAGAGTGGTAGTTGATGGGAAATGTACAGAATGGAGTTCAGTTACGAGTGGCGTACCAGAAGGATCTGTTCTGGGGCCGTTGCTGTTTGTCATTTTTATAAATGACCTAGAGGAGGGCGCAGAAAGATGGGTGAGTAAATTTGCAGACGACACTAAAGTCGGTGGAGTTGTAGACAGTGCGGAAGGATGTTGCAGGTTACAGAGGGACATAGATAAGCTGCAGAGCTGGGCTGAGAGGTGGCAAATGGAGTTTAATGTGGAGAAGTGTGAGGTGATTCACTTTGGAAAGAATAACAGGAATGCGGAATATTTGGCTAATGGTAAAATTCTTGGTAGTGTGGATGGGCAGAGGGATCTCGGTGTCCGTGTACATAGATCCCTGAAAGTTGCCACCCAGGTTGATAGGGTTGTGAAGAAGGCCTATGGTGTGTTGGCCTTTATTGGTAGAGGGATTGAGTTCCGGAGCCATGAGGTCATGTTGCAGTTGTACAAAACTCTAGTACGGCCGCATTTGGAGTATTGCGTACAGTTCTGGTCGCCTCATTATAGGAAGGACGTGGAAGCTTTGGAACGGGTGCAGAGGAGATTTACCAGGATGTTGCCTGGTATGGAGGGAAAATCTTATGAGGAAAGGCTGATGGACTTGAGGTTGTTTTCGTTAGAGAGAAGAAGGGTAAGAGGTGACTTAATAGAGGCATACAAAATGATCAGAGGGTTAGATAGGGTGGACAGCGAGAGCCTTCTCCCGCGGATGGAGGTGGCTAGCACGAGGGGACATAGCCTTAAATTGAGGGGTAATAGATATAGGACAGAGGTCAGAGGTGGGTTTTTTACGCAAAGAGTGGTGAGGCCGTGGAATGCCCTACCTGCAACAGTAGTGAACTCGCCAACATTGAGGGCATTTAAAAATTTATTGGATAAGCATATGGATGATAAGGGCATAGTGTAGGTTAGATGGCCTTTAGTTTTTTTTTCCATGTCGGTGCAACATCGAGGGCCAAAAGGCCTGTACTGCGCTGTATCGTTCTATGTTCTAAAGTCCCAAAAGACGTTCTTGTATAGGTGAATTGGATATTCTGAATTCTCCCTCAGTGTACCCGAACAGGTGCCAGAGTGTGGCGATGAGGGGATTTTCGCAATAACCTCATTGCAGTGTTAATATAAGTCTACTTGTGACACTAATAAAGATTATTATTTATTATAATCACATGAGCATTCATTCATTTTTATGTGCATAAGGTGGTGTTTGACAATATCTATGAAATGCACGGTAGCATTGTGGATAGCACAATTGCTTCACAGCTCCAGGGTCCCAGGTTTGATTCCGGCTTGGGTCACTGTCTGTGCGGAGTCTGCACATCCTCCCCGTGTGTGCGTGGGTTTCCTCCGGGTACTCCGGTTTCCTCCCACAGTCCAAAGATGTGCCGGTTAGGTGGATTGGCCATGCTAAATTGCCCTTAGTGTCCAAAATTGCCCTTAGTGTTGGGTGGGGTTACTGGGTTATGAGGATAGGGTGGAGGTGTTGACCTTGGGTAGGATGCTCTTTCCAAGAGCCGGTGCAGACTCGATGGGCCGAATGGCCTTCTTCTGCACTGTAAATTCTATGTAGTTCTATGTAAATTCATCTCTATATATACAATTTATTGCTTTTTAACAGTGCTTGTTTTAGAAATGTGATTTTTTTTTCTTCTGGATATCCTTTAAGCTTCTCACTGTAAAAAGGCAGGGGTTTTTGTGCTTTAGTCACATATTCTCAAAGTCTTGGTATCCAGAGCATGTTTATGAGCTGCCCTGTTTGATGGAAAAGGCATTATCAAGAGGCAATCCACGAGGACCTCCTTTGCACAGTCAGTGATATGAGCTTTTTAAATTTGACACCAAGAGATTATTGAAAGACTTTGTGCACTTCACAGCTGGGTGAACAAAATTTTATCACTTGCACAAGTTAAGTGGCTTGTTAACTCCTTGAGAAGAGTATAAGTTGGATCATGATTGGCTGATTTTCTATTTCCACTAACAACAAGATTAAGCACATGAACAATAGCAGCAAGGCTGCGATTATACTGTAAATGGTGGAACCCTCAAGAGCAGGCATTGTCAAACTCGGCGGCGCGGCTCGCGGGTGAGCCGTAGGCGGGTGTTGGGAGGGTCGTGGAGCCGTCCATCGCGGCGCTCCTGATCACGCAAATCTGCATGCAACAGCCGCAGCAGCCGGCTGTTAATAACGCCGGCTGCAGGCGGCCTTCAAAATGGCCGCAAACATGTAAAAATAATACAGCCACACTGTGCATGCGTGTCCGATCATCGACGCACATGCACAAAACTATGCGCATGCGCGCCTACGATCGGGCACGCATGGGCAGTGCTGCCACTTTTTTTTTCAATAGTCGCAGCTTTTTGTTTTACAAGTTCGGGGTGGGTGTTTATTCATTCTATTCATTTATTTACTTCATTTAATTTTTATTTTTTCATTTAATTTATTTATTTTTATTTTATTTTTTTTTACAAGTTTGGGGGGGTTTATTTGATAACATTTTACAGGAAAAAATGCAGAACTTTGGACAGATGGAGACTCCATACTTTCCAACACCGGAAGTGTTCCAACAGGTTCCATTGGAGGAGCATGTACGAGGGCCAAAGGGACCCAAAACCATTTCCTCCATTTTTGTCAGCAGCGAACAGGGGAAGAGAAAATGGTGGGTTGGGCAGTTCGGCCGGCATGGGTCACGAAGGTCGGCCGGTGTGGGTCGCGAAGGTCGGCCGGGTTGGGTCCCGAAGGTGGGCCGGGTGGTAAAAATGGGTCCCTGGAAAAAAAGTTTGAAGAACACTGCGGAAGAGTATTGACAGTCAGAGAGATCTAGGTGTATAGGTCCACAGGTCACTGAAAGGGGAAACACAGGTAAAGACGGTAGTCAAGAAGGCATACGGCATGCTTGCCTTCATTGGCCGGGGCATTGAGTATAAAAATTGGCAAGTCATGTTGCAGCTGTATAGAACCTTAGTTAGGCTACACTTGGAGTATATGTTCAATTCTGGTCGCCACACTACCAGAAGGATGTGGAGGCTTCAGAGAGGGTGCAGAAGAGATTTACCAGGATGTTGCCTGGTATGGAGTGCATTAGCTATGAGGAGAAGTTGAATAAACTTTGTTTGTTCTCACTGGAAGGAAGGAGGATGAGAGGCGATCTGATAGAGGTCCAATTATGAGGGGCATAGACAGAATGGATAGTCAGAGACTTTTTCCTAGGGTAGAGGGGTCAATTACTCAGGGGTATAGGTTTAAGGTGAAAGGTTTAGAGGAGATGTACGAGGCAAGTTTTTTACACAGAGGGTAATGGGTGCCTGGAACTCGCTGCCGGAGGAGGTGGTGGAAGCAGGGACGATACTGACGTTTAAGGGGCACCAAGACAAATACATGAATAGGATGGGAATAGAGGGAACGGACCCCGGAAGTGTAGAAGATTTTAGTTTAGACGGGCAGCATGGTCGGCGCAGGCTTGGAGGGCCAAAGGGCCTGTTCCTGTGCTGTACTTTTCTTATTTCTTTGTTCTTTGAGTCTCCATTTTGACTGACTGTTGTTGAAATTTGCAATAAAAGATTAATAATCATTTATTTCAGAAAGAGGAAAATATAGCCCATTTGTGACTACCAATTTGCTTAAAGCATTATCAAAGACTGATGCAGTGACCCTCACCAATTTTATATATTTTTAATTTATTTACAGGATGTGTTGACAAGGCCAGCATTCATTGCCGACCTTTACTGCTCTTGAGAAGGTGCTGATATGCTGTATGAATGAGCCACTGCGAACTATGTGATAAAGGTACTCTTGCAATAATGGTCCAGCGATGATCAAGGAATGGCTACATATTTCCAAGTTGGTATGGTATGTGACTGGGAGGGGAATTTGGAAGTGCAGGCATTCCCACGTGTTTGTTGGTCTTATTGAAGTGCATCTTATAGATAGCACACACTGCAGAAACAATGCGCAGGTGATGGAATGTTTACAGTGGGGAATGAGGTTCCAGTCAAGTGGACTGTATTGCGCTTGATGACATGGAGCTTCTTGAGTGTCATTGGAGCTGCACTCATCCAGGCAAGTGGAGAGTATTCGATCACACTGACATGTGCCTTGTAGATGGTGGACAGGGTTTGGGAGTCAGGAAGTGAATCCTTCACCACAAAATACCAAGTCCCTAACCTGCTCTGGGAGTCACAGTACTTAAGTGCTCGTTCAGTTTAATTTCTGGTAAATGGTGAATCCAAGGATGTTAATGATGGGGGATTTTACAATAGTAATGTCACAGATGTCAATGGGAGTTGGTAAGACTCTATTGTTGAAGATAGTCATTCCCTGGTACGTTTCTGGTGCAAATGTTACTTTGCCACTTATGATCTCAAGCTTGAATATTGTCCAGTTGTTACTACATATGGGAAAAGACTGCTTCATTATCTGAAGAGTTTCAAATGAAATGCAATCACCACTGAACATTTCCATATCTATCTATGTTGAAGAGATTGTCATTGATAAAGTAGTTGAAAGTAGTTGGACCATGGACATGACCCTGAGGAACTCCTGCATCAATGACCAGTAATGTTGATCCTTTAAAATGAATAATCCCATTTTTTGATAAAGCAAAAAAAAAATTAAACCAACTGTTCAACTTCTCAGAGATTTTCTGTCTTGCTTTGTTGTATAGATAAATATCAGAGAGGATTTCTCACTCAGACATTTTCTAAAGGCATGGCATTTGCAAATATAAAGCTATAGGTGTTACTGCATAGGAAAAAAGGCTGCTGCAATTGCAATTGATTGTATTTTTGGTGTTTAATATGTCAACCAAATGAATCAGTTCCTGAACTGCATATCCGAATAAACGAATACTGTAGTGTGCACGAACATTCGCAAGTTATTTTGTATGTACTTGTACGTGATAAGGAATGTTAAATAGTTCCAGAACTTGTAAAAAGTAACAATAAAAGGCATACAGATTAGGAACAGATAAAATTATATCAATTATTTTGTTCTTTTAGGGGAACCAAATAATAAATAAGAATCACTGTGTATCAACCATGCAACTGGATTTGATGGAGGTGGCAGCGAGTCACTTTTCCAATGGTACTGCAGCAACTTACAACGGGTTTGATTTCATCATGGCCCACAGGTTTGTAACAACTGAGTGACATTCGGTCTTTTTAAAGGTGAATAGGACGAAGAGGAGCACATCTGCTAGCATTATACAGCTTTCTGTGCCAGTGCTGCACATACTTATTTATACAAAGACACCTCTGAGGCACACATTCCATAGGAATCCAGTTTAGCATAATTAGGTGTTATAACCACTCTTGCAGTGGTTAACGCAGTCTTCAGAATATCTTATGCCTCCTAACATTCCGACGTCCACTGAAATTTCTTTTACTTTTTCAGAAGTTCAGTCAGTGGAACAACCACACTTCTAGAACATAGAACATAAAATATTACAGCGCAGTACAGGCCCTTCAGCCCTCGATGTTGCGCCGACCTGTGAAACCACTCTAAAGCTCATTTACACTATTCCCTTATCATCCATATGCCTATCCTATGACCAGTTGAATGCCCTTCGTGTTGGCGAGTCCACTACTGTTGCAGGCAGGGCATTCCACGCCCTTACTACTCTCTGAGTAAAGAACTACCTCTGACATCTGTCCTATATCAATCTCCCCTCAATTTAAAACTATGAAATTTGCTGCTGAAATTTGAATTTCCGGTGGAAACCATTCATGCCCAGAAATCTCAGCACTTCTCTCCTAGTTGATGGTATATGAAACTCTCCTGTATCTTTCATCTTCAGATTCCATGGAGCCATCTGACCATGTCCAATGGTATGGCCTAAGAAGTTGACTTGAGCTTTTACAAATACACTTTTAGCCAAATTTACCACCAATCCAGCTTATTTAATCAATCAAATGCTCCTTCCCTGTTTCACTGAACATCACAAAATCGTCAATGCACACTGCACAATTGTTTAGACCCGAGATGACCTTGTTGGTTAATCTTTGGAATGTTGCTGGAGCATTCTTCATTCCAAATGGCATGATCTCATATTAATACAGACCATTTGGCATTGCCAAAGCCGAAACTTCCTTTGCCCTGTCTGATAAAGGTACTTGCCCATATCCATTAAGTAAGTCAGGTTTGGCAATAACATATGCTTGTCCCACCTTTTCAACAAAGTCTTCTAATGAGGAATAGGGTACGAATCTGACTTTGCAACTGCATTGGCCTCTCTATAGTCCAAACACAATTGTTGTGTTCCATTCAGTTTTGGAACCACGACAATCGGCGAACACCAATCGCTGTAACTCACTTTGATGATATCCTCCTGAAGCATGTTGTCGATCTCCTTTTGTACCTGTGCAAACTTTACTGGTTTGAGCCTGGATTGATGTTGTTTAATAGGAATAGCATTTTCTATATCTACATCATGCATAATTACTTTTGTGCTTCCCAATTTATTCCCACATACAGCCCTATGGGACTGTATTAACACTTTTAGGTCATTTTGATTTTCCTTCAGAAGGTAACTCATTAATTTATCCCAATATTTTAATGCTTCCTCATTATTCAATTTAATTTGAGGTATGTCAAATTCAGAGTCATCTGGATTTGTATCTTCTCCATGAGTTACAATGACTTACACTTGCTTCTTCTTTCCTTCTCTATCAAAACACCTTTAGAGCATATTGTCATGACATGCTCTGTGAGCTTTCCTTCTGCCTGGCATTCTTTTCAAATAATTTACCTCACTCAGTTTATTTTCAATTTAATAAGGCTCACTAAATCTTGCTTTTAATGGTTCTCCTACCATTGGTAACAATACTACGTAGTACTTTCTCCCCACAAAACTAAGAATGTTTGGTTTCTTATCCGCTTCTGTTTTCATCACATGTTGTGACAATTTTAAACATTTCCTCGCCAATTCACCAGCCCCAGTTAACCTCTCTCTGAAGTTTGAAACATAGTCCAACAACGTAGTCTCCAAATGCTGACTCACCAATTTCTCTTTGATCAATTTAAGTGGTCCTCTTACCTCATGTCCAAAAATTATTCAAATGGACTGAATTTAGTTGATACATTAGATCCATTCCTAATTGCAAATAGTACAAATGGAATTCCATTATCACAATCCTCTGGATAATCTCAACCATTGTGTCAACATGTGGCACAGTGACACAATGGTTAGCACTGCTGCCTCACAGCTCCAGGGATCTGGCTTCAATTCCGGCCTCGGATTACTGTATGAACAGTAATCTAATTTAAACTAAGGTGGCAGGGGGATGGGAACCAATGCAGGAAGTTGGAAGGTAGTAAAACAGGGACAGAAGCAAAAGGAAGTAAGGGGGAAAGTGCAAGGCAGAGAAGACATAGTCAAAAATCAAAAAGGGCGACAGTACAAGGTACAGTGACTGAGGGGAGCTCAGTGAATAGGCCCAGTAGTACTAAAAGGAATAAAACTGGAGATGTTAAGATTCAAAACAGAGGTAAAAAAAAACAACATAAGTGTACTTTACTTGAATGCTCATAGTATTCGGAATAAAGTAAATGAGTTGATGGTGCAAATCATCGTGATATGATTTAGTGGCCATTACTGAAACATGGTTAAAGGATGGTCACGACTGGGAGTTAAATATCTGAGGGTATCAAACTATTCGGAAGGACAGAGTGAATGAAATGAAAAATGGAAAATCGCTTATTGTCACGAGTAGGCTTCAATGAAGTTACTGTGAAAAGCCCCGAGTCTCCACATTCCGGTGCCTGTCCAGCGAGGCTGGTACGGATAAGGGAGGTGGTGTAGCTCTGTTATTTGAGGATGACATCCGGGCAATAGTAAGGAATGACATTGGTGCTATGGAGAATAAGGTTGAATCCATTTGGGTGGAAATCAGGAATAGTAAGGCAAAAAAGTCACTGATAGGAATAGTCTATCGGCCACCAAATAGTAACATTATGGTGGGGCAGGCAATAAACAAAGAAATAACTGATGCATGTAGAAATGATACAGCAGTTATCATGGGGGATTTTAATCTACATGTCGATTGGTTTAACCAGGTCGGTCAAGGCAACCTTGAGGAGGAGTTTATAGAATGTATACACGATAGTTTCCTAGAACAATATGTAATGGAGGGAACAAGCGGTCCGAGATCTTGTCCTGTGTAATGAGACAGGATTGATTCACAATCTCATAGTTAGGGATCCTCTCGGAAGGAGCGATCACAATATGGTGGAATTTAAAATACAGATGGAGGGTGAGAAGGTAAAATCAAATACTAGTGTTTTGTCTTTAAACAAAGGAGATTACAATGGGATGAGAGAAGAACTAGCTAAGGTAGACTGGGAGCAAAGACTTTATGGTGTAACAGTTGAGGAACAGTGGAGAACCTTCGAAGCGATTTTTCACAGTGCTCAGCAAAGGTTTGTACCAACAAAAAGGAAGGACGGTAGAAAGCGGGAAAATCGACCATGGATATCTAAGGAAATGAGGGAGAGTATCAAATTGAAGGAAAAAGCATACAAAGTGGCAAAGATTGGTGGGAGACTAGAGGACTGGGAAATCTTTAGGGGGCAACAGAAAGCTACTAAGAAAGATATAAAGAAGAGTAAGATAGAGTATGAGAGTAAACTTGCTCAGAATATAAAAACAGACAGTAAAAGTTTTTACAAATATATAAAACAAAAAAGAGTGGCTAAGGTAAATATTGGTCCTTTAGAGGATGAGAAGGGAGTTTTAATAATGGGAGATGAGGAAATGGCTGAGGAACTGAACAGGTTTTTTGGGTCGGTCTTCACAGTGGAAGACACAAATAACATGCCAGTGACTGATAGAAATTAGGCTATGACAGGTGAGGACCTTGAGAGGATTGTTATCACTAAGGAGGTAGTGATGGGCAAGCTAATGGGGCTAAAGGTAGACAAGTCTCCTGGCCCTGCTGGTTTGATTACCGCCTACAGTTTTCCTAATATCTGACATGTGTGGCATGTATGGCAAATTTGAACCACATCCTTATTCAGTCTAGGCCAATAAAAATATTTTTGCATTTTTACTTGAGTCTTCCTTACTCCTAAATAAACCCAAACTGGGATCTCATGCAAAACCTCCTTTGTGCAACCCATTGATAATATCAGTTTATGATGTTCCACCCAATTCTTATCTGCTTGAATATGTAATAGTCTCCATTTTCTCATTAATGCATTATTTCTAATGTAATAATGCTCTGGTATACACTCAGATTCTATTTCTATATATGCTTTCTGATACAACTGCTTTATCTCTAAATCTTCCTGTTGTAATTCAACCAACTTGTTTGAATTAAAGATATCCAAGTCATCTACCACCTGCACTTTTTCTTTACTAACCGTCTGATCAAACATGGGGCGGGATTTTCCGACCCCCCGGGGGGGCCAGGGGCCGGCGTCAATCCCGCCCCCGCCTTGTCCCGAATTCTCCGCCCCCGAGATCCGGCGGGGGCGGGAAATGCGCCGCGCCAGTCGGCGGGCCCCCCGCGCCGGTCGGCGGGCCCCCCACGGCGATTCTTCGGCCTGCGATGGGCCGAAGTCCCGCCGCTGACAGGCCTCTCCCGCCGGCGGGAATCAAAACACCTACCTGACCAGCAGGATTGGCGGTGCGGGCGGGCTCCGGGGTCCTGGGGGGGGGGGGGGCAGGGGCGTGGGGCGATCTGACCCGGGGGTGCCCTCACGGTGGCCTGGCCACTCCGGCGCGGGCCTAGCCCTCAATGTGAGGGCTTGGCCCCTAATGATGCGGAGAATTCCGCAATTTTGGGGCGGCCCGACACCGGAGTGGTTCACGCCACTCCGACACGCCGGGACCCCCCGCCCCGCCGGGTAGGGGAGAATCCCGGCCATGTTTTCTGACAACTGAACCTCAAGTTCTCTTCCTCCTGTCTCAACCTGTGGCTTTGTGATCTGGTTACTACACAATCAGGAACCTTCTTGCAACATCTCAGTTGTTTGACTTTCCACTGGCTTCTCAAACACAGTGGGCTGCAGTCCCATTTGTAACCCTGCTGTATCATTACCTAGGATAAATTGTAAACCTGAAAAAAACAATGTTTTCTCTTACCCTTACTACCAGTACACCACCTTTCACTGGACCGTCTAGCCTTATCTTATATAGTGGCACACTACTGTTCTCGCCACTAATTCCACATTTTACCATCTATTCTGGCAAGAGTCCATCCAATCTACATATGCCCTTAACTGCAGATTCTCCACCAAATCCAAAGGTTTTGCTTTAGTCTCCCTTTGTAAACTATCCCAAGTAATCTCTTCCACAACCAGGAAAATATTTGCAACTGAAGGAACGACCTCCAGTCACTCCATATTTACATTTCAAAATCTGAAAGAATGCAATCATTCCACACACGCTCACTGTCTTTAAGTTCAATAACCCCAAGCCAAACAAAGAATTATACTTAAGATCCCAGTAAAGAGCCTTCAATTTTATTACGATCCCAGACCAGACCCCAACAGTGACTAGAATACTGGACCAAAACCCCAATATTTTAGTTTATTTGTAAGGCTGTGTGGAAAGAATGATTCACTTCAGGAGTGATTGCATGAAGAAATAGGGCTTGGTTATTTTTTAAACATAACTTTATTATGAATACAATATTAAACATTTTGACTTCACACCCAAAAAGAACAGCTTATAATTACATCTTAAACACTACCACCCAATTTCCCATTGAACAGCATGAAAAGAAACATACAGCTCTTAATCTATCTTACTGTGGGAAAATTGTGGACTCCGCGTCAAGCAGATCAGAATTCAACTCTTCTTTCCAAAGCTTTCTCCAAAAATAGCCTCTCTAAAGCTTTCAAAATTTCTCTCTGCATTCTTTGACTCCACCCAGCAATGATCTCATCTTCCCAACCCTGAAAAATTAATTATCTCTGCAGGCTGCAATGCACATTAAGGGACTTTCCCAGCCAAACCACAATCTATTAGTCCAGACTGAAAAATACATTCCTTTGACTATTTCACCTTATGGCTGCTAAAAGCACCAAGGTCCTGCAAAACAGAATTCTTATTTAAAAAAACATGACCACTGCAGTCCAACACACTCTAAGTTCAGACTTTTAACCCTTTAGTTTCCCAAAACGTAGCTTCACAGCAGAAGGCTGTTCCAAATGAAGAATTAGGCGTGTTAGTATATTCTGTATGCGCGGGCATCCAACTATATCACAATCAACCTGGATCAGCCCATCAAGATGCCCGGGCTGCAGGATTCTCCGCCATCGCTACTATGTACCCCAGGGGGGCATCAATGGCATGCATGTCGCACTGCGCGCACCGAGGCATCAGGGAGTGCCCTATATTAATAGGAAGAGGTTTCACTCACTGAATGTTCATATCATGTGCGACCACCACCTCCATTTCATGTGTGTGTGTGCCCGCTACCCAGTGAACGTGCATGACAACTACATCCTGGGGCACTCTAAGACCCGTGGTGTCATCAAGGATCACCCCATGATGATGGGTTGGTTCACGGGGGACAAGGGATACCCATTGAGATCATGGCTGATGACGCAGCTGCAGAGACTGAGGTGGAGACCCATTATAATGATGCCCATGTTGCCACCTGTGCTGTCATTGAGTGGTTCATCGAAAAGTTGAAAATGTGGTTCCAATATCTGGACCACTCTGGTGGTGCTCTGCGAACCCCAGAGGGCCTCCCAATTTCTAGTTGTCTGCTGTGCCCTTCACAACCTGACACAACAGCAGGGCAACATGCTGGAGGAGGAGCAGGGAGGAATGCACCCTCATCTGTAGAGGAGGAGATAATGGACCAGGAGGGGCTGGAGGATGAGCCTGGGGAGGGGCCAAAGGCTAGAGGACTGAAGGTGTGCAGCAAGGGTCTGCCATGCCAGGTGGACCAGGGAACCCTCATCGTCGCCAGATTCTCATAAGATGGGGCGCTGCATCCATCAGCTCAACCCCCACCCCAAACTCCTCCCCCAATTTCCTTCCTCCCCACATTTCCCTCCTTCCCCCCCATCTCCCTCAGCAATCCTAGTCTGCAGTGTGACCAATTTGCCAATCCATGACCTCCTCAGCATCGCGGACCCTCCAAAGTAAGTCCATCCATAGCTCCAGAGCCATCATGCGGTCTAACAAGAGCTGCAGCTGGACACGCTTCCAGCACATGAAGGAGTCAGGGACATCAGCCATGCCCCTGAGCTCCCACATTGAGCAAGAGGAACATAACACGGGTCTGAGATATCCTGCCATTTTAAATCTTTTTTTAAAATGTATTTATTCAAAGTTTTCAATAAGTTTACAAAATACTCCAAAAAGGTAAACAATACAAAGAAAGAAAGGCAACATGCCAACAGAACTGAACAACTTAACCCTCTAAACGATAATCAGTTTAGAAAATTAACACTAAATTCAAAACAGGATAGAGCATGCAAAAAGGATTTACAAAAAGGAAAATAAATCCCCCCCCCCCCCCCCCCCCCACCCTCCCTGGGTTGCTGCTGCTGTTTTTTTTTAATTAAGGTTTTGCAAACTTTTCCATATTAAACAGTAATAACCTTAACACAGCAACTTAGTGAACATTAATCTAGTGCATAAAGAGAATATACATCAGCAATCCACTAGACGTTACCCCATGCGCCTCAATCCTCCCACCCCCTCCCATCGGGGCACTCACCCTCACCCCCCCCCCATGGATCGCTGCTGCTGCTGAATTAATTTTCCCCACAAAGTCAGCGGACGGTATTGTGCCCCCGCTCAACAGCGGCAGCTCTGTACCCTCAGCAAAGTTATTTACACACATATGTAGGCATCCGTTCGTGGTGTTGTCCCTTGCTTCTTCTGGATGGATTTTGCTGACGTTGTCGTCCCGTGCGCACTTCTGCTTCTGCGGTCCTCCCGTCTTTCCCATTTTCTCTGCTCCTGTGGATGCCAAGTTTGTTAACGTTTCCCTGCCTCCCCCCTCCCCTTCCCTGGCTCTCCTCTATTGTTCCCTGTCTCTCCCCTCGGCCCCCCTCCCCGCTTCTTCCCTCCCCCCCCAGCCCTGTGGTTTGCCTTTCCTTCCTCTTAGATTTAGCTGTCCCTCCTCCCCTCTCCCGGTCTATCTAACCCTCTCATGTTTTGGCTACTTTCCCGTTTCTTGGCTACCTGGCTGCTCTTCTGCTTGTTTGTTGGCCACGAACAGGTCCCGGAACAATTGGGTCCCACATTCTGTGGAAGCCGTTGTCTGACCCTCGGATGGCGAATTTGATTTTCTCCATTTGGAGAGATTCCGAGAGCTCGGACAGCCAGTCTGCGCTTTGGGTGGTGCTGCTGACCGCCAGCCGAACAGGATTCTACGGCGGGCAATCAGGGAGGCAAAGGCAAGGGCATCTGTCCTCCTCCCCAGGAATAGATCTGGCTGGTCTGAAACCCCGAAGACCGCCACTTCCGGGCATGGCTCCACCCTCACCCCCACCGCTCTGTACATGGCCTCGAAGAAGGCTGTCCAGTACTCCACAAGTCTGGGGCAAGACCAGAACATGTGGGCGTGGTTGGCCTGGCCTCTTTGACACCGTTCACATCTGTCCTCCACCTCTGGGAAGAACCTACTCATTCGAGTTCTTGTTAAGTGGGCTCTATGCACCACTTTTAGTTGCGTCAGGCTGAGCCTTGCGCACGTGGAGGTGGAGTTGACCCTATGCAGTGCTTCGCACCAGAGTCCCCACCCTATTTCGATCCCCAGGTCTTCCTCCCACTTCCTTCTTGTTGCATCCAGTACGGTGCCATTTTTAATCTTAAGCTTAACTTAGTCCAACTATAATATCAAACAATAGATAAATGAAAAAGAAAAAAAAAAAAGAAAAATTGTTGCCAATCACAAGATAAAATGAATTAGAAATAGAAAAACCTTACCTTATCAACACACCACTGTCTTTTTTTTTGGTTAGAGGAGGAGAGCGGGTGGGCGACACTACACATGAAGTGTCCCGGGTTCAGCCGCTGACCAAATGTATCATTTCACTGACCTTCCCAGAGCGCAATTCGACCACTCCCACTCAGCTCCACCCTCTCACAACTCCTGTAAGTTAAGTTTTTACAAAGGGAAACTTGCCTTCCTGACAGCCCCCTGGTTACTGCTCTTGCTGCTACTGCTAAAAAACTTAAGGCCGCTTCTCCTGTAAGGTAAATTTTTAAAACGGGAAACTTACCTTCCCGACAGTCCCCTGGTTACTGCTCTCGCTGCTACCGCTGAACAACTGAAGATCATTACCATTTGCTAACAAGGTACAATTTGAAGACGATGCATTATCTAAAGCCCCAATACAAACTGTTAGGAGTGAAATTACTGAAGGTGCAGATGTGCATGTCAATGTCTTTCTACCCTACCACCCGTATCAGAGACAAAACAAGAACTTATCAAGAAGATGGAAGAACCGACCGAGGGGTAAATTCCATGGTATGTATGAAACAAAGAAACGATGATGCTCATATAGCATGGATCACAAAGATATTAACAAAAAAAAGTGTACATGTTGTAAAACAATCATTACAAAAAGTAATGGACAGCCAATCTGATCCTAGCTCACGAAATCATGTTACAAAGCATTATCATTGTCACCAACAGAGTTACTCATGAATAGAAGGTTGCGTACCACACTTCCAGATTTGGAAAAGAAGGAGGAGAATGCAGTGGTACTGCAGGAAATGCTAAACATCAAAGCAAAACTACAGCAGTTCTATGACAGAGTGTCTAGAACTTTACCACCTTGGGGTAGTGATGACATTGTGAGAATAGAAAATTCAGGCAATTGTTCGAGAAAAGCCATTGTACTTGAAAAAGTAGCACCTCGTTCCTACACTGTGCAGACAGAGGACAGGTTGGTTTTAAGAAGAAAGTGTTGCGTGCTTTTGAAAACCAGAGAAGACTTTCACAACAACTTGTTGAATGACTAATCTGCATCAGAATCAACGTCAGCTGCAGTGTCAGATAGTTCAGCAGTTCCTGAGCATGAGAATGTCATGAAGAACATTAAATCTACACATTCTGTGCAGCAGGTTCAAAAATTGAGAAGATCAACCAGTGTCAGAAGAAAACCTGATCTACTCAATTTGTAGATTGGGACTATTTGTACATACTATACCTGCAGTTCTTGTATGTATAATCTATATATATATTATTTATTTGTTGAAGCAGTTTTTTAAATTTTAAAGAAAAAAATTAATACTGTTAGACTCACGGGCTAATGGTCTCACAGGTAAATATATTGATGATAATGTATTAACTTATTCCGTCAAAGGAAATGGTGATGTAATGATATCATGGTTGTGTTGTAATTCACCGACTGACCACTAGGAGTCTCATTAGTGTGTAAGTGAATGTTAGAATTAGGTCAGTAAGAAGTCTTACAACACCAGGTTAAAGTCCAACAGGTTTGTTTCAAACACGAGCTTTCGGAGCACGGCTCCTTCTTCAGGTGAATGGAAAGGCTTGTTCCAGAAATGTTTATATAGACACAGTCAGGGATGCCCGGAATACGAGCACCTGCAGGCAATCAAATCATCAAAGATGCAGAGAGAGAGGTAACTCCAGGTTAAAGAGGTGTGAATTGTCCCAAGCCAGTTCAGTCGGTAGGCCTCTGCAAGTCCAGGCTTGTTGGTGGGGGCCGAATGTAATGCGACATTCGGCCCCCACCAACAAGCCTGGACTTGCAGAGGCCTACCGACTGAACTGGCTTGGGACAATTCACACCTCTTTAACCTGGAGTTACCTCTCTCTCTGCATCTTTGATGATTTGATTGCCTGCAGGTGCTCGCATTCCGGGCATCCCTGACTGTGTCTATATAAACATTTCTGGAACAAGCCTTTCCATTCACCTGAAGAAGGAGCCGTGCTCCGAAAGCTCGTGTTTGAAACAAACCTGTTGGACTTTAACCTGGTGTTGTAAGACTTCTTACTGTGCTCACCCCAGTCCAACGCCGGCATCTCCACATCTTAGAATTAGGTGACCTCAGACTGACTGGGGAGCTGGGAGAGAGGTTGCTTGTGCATGTTCATAATGTTATTCATCTGTTGTTTCTATATATTTGACCCAGAGTTAATGTTAATAAATCATTTATAGCTTCAGCGACAAGTGTTCTTATAATATAAATCAGGCCATCAGACAAGAACAATACAACCCTGTTCTGCCCTCTGCCCTTGAGATGTACCGATGTCAGGAGGAGGGGATTCAGAAGAACTGGAGAACACTGTCTTCTCTGCGATAATTTGCCAGAGATTGGCCTCCAGTTCTTCCTCATCGCTGATGGTGTCCGTAGGGCCTTGTGGGACTCCATGGGATGGAGGGGCAGTGAGAGTGAGCTCCAGAAGTCTCTGAGTCATCTGGCTCTGCCAGTCCTGGAGGCTCCCCATTGTCTGCTCCATGGTGTTGATGCCCTCAGTGATGCTCCTCAGTGACTAGGCTATGTTCTAGAATTCCTCGGTAAAGTCCACCTCTGTCTTGGACATGTCGCTCATTGACTGGGCATGATGTCGAGGCCCTCAGCCATGGTCATCACAGACTTAGCCATGACTTGGGTACCACCACTCAAGATGCAGACGTTATGCTCCAGGTTTTCCACTGCGGACACCAATCCAGCAGTGTTGGCCACGGTGCCACACATTGTTGGCACCATCTCTGGTGCCTGAACCCTTTGGAACTCCTTCAATCAGTTTTGCAGTCGCTGGACTGTCTCTGAACCCCCTCCTGAATTTCATGGCTGCATCCTTTCATCCGCATAAACTCTGAGAGAACATTATCCAGAGGCTCGACATTTTACTGGGACCCAGCTGAGTCCTGGCATCCAGCAGATTTCTGACTGCTGTCTCCTTTGGATGTTCTTCCCTCCACCTAATGTGCATTAGCAACTGTGTGGTGCTCACTAAATTGTGCCTGTCCATTAATATCACCCACCGAGGTGTGTATCTCTGTGCTGGTGGAAGGTGGGGGTAGTAGCTGTGACACCTTGATGGTGGCCTCCTCAGAGCTTTTCCAAGGTAGCGGGGGAGGGGGGAGGGGGGGGGGGGGGGCAGTATGACTCCAGATAGGCCGGTCCCAACAGATGGATATCCTGTAAGGCAACGGACATGTGATCAGTGGGAGGGAATGATTATTTTGTCTGACATGAACACTTCACTTGAGACAAGTCATCTGGGTGAAGGAGCAATGGGTCCTCACCTCTGCGGTGCAGGCTAACCTCACTGACCTCACTGTTGGTGATTGCTCTCTCCTCGGACAATCATGACTACCAGCGCCCGATACTCATATGGGGTGAGAACTCAGATCTGCGGCATCCCCCCCCCCCCTTCCCCCCCCCCCCCCCCCCCCCCCCCAACCCACCACGTCTTGGCCCTTTTCCACTTATTATGGGTCAACTTCTCATGCGGGGACAAAGGCAAGGCTTTGTGAGCCGCACGCGTGATGGACCACGGGGGTCTATAGGAGGTGGCATGTGCGGGCACTGCACCTAGAAACATATAAAAGTAGAAAATGGAAGCAGGAGAGGCCATTTGCCCTTCGAACCTGCTCCACCATTCATTATGATCATGGCTGATCATCCAGCTTAATAACCTGATCCCACTTACCCCCATATCCTTTGATTCCCTTCGCTTTAAGTGCAATATCTAACTGCTTCTTGAAAACATACAGTCCAGGATTCTCCATTGGTCACATCAGAAGCGGGAAACATGATTGAGAATTCAACATCAGCCGAAAATCGAGGTTCGCGCCGGGTGCCAAACGGAATGCTATGCTCTGGTCCCACGACAGCAGCATGAATGTGTTCTATGCCGCATGCCAACATGGGCATGCAAATTGTACAGTAAAGGCAATTGGCATATCATTGACAGCCTGGAATGGCAACTGCTCGGCCCAAGACTATAAGAAACTACAGAAAGTCGTGAACACAGCCCAATCCATCTTTCGAACCTACCTCCCATCCATTGACTCTGTCTGCATCTGCCGCTGCCTTGGGAAAGCGGGCAGCATGATTAAAGACCCCTCCCACCCAGGCTATTCTCTCTTCCAACTTCTTCCTTTGACAAAGGGTCATCTGGACTCGAAAAGTTAGCTCTTTCCGCTCCCTACAGATGCTGCCAGACCTGCTGAGATTTTCCAGCATTTTCTTTTTGGTTCCAACTTTTCCATCGGGCAGAAGATACAAAAGTCTGGGAACACACACTAACAGATTCAAAAACAGCTTCTTCCCCATTGTTACCAGACTCCTAAATGACCTCTCATGGACTGAACTGACCTCTTCACACATTTTCTCGACTGAATAGTACTACACTCTGTATACTTCAGCCATTGCCTGTGCCTATGTATTTACTTTGTTTATTTCTGTATGTCCTGTGGTTTTTTTTTCATGGATGGAATGATCTGTCTAGATTGTACGCAGAACAATACATTTCACTGTTTCTCAGAACACGTAACAATAAAACAAATCTAAATCCAAGTTAGCAAGCTGTTTGGCAGCTGGCAAACTGGAAATCATAGTTGGTGCTCCTTTTTAAGTCAACATGAAAAGGGAAAGTAAACAACACCAAGTTCAATTTTTAACACCAGAATTGGTATAATAGGGGCGGGATTCTCCGAGCTTCCTCGCTGAAATCGCACTCAGCGCGGGGGCGGAGAATGGGCATCAGACTCGCGGACGGCTCCGGCGCCACTCCCGCGATTCTCCGGTCCCTGTAGAATTACCGGCAATCATGTGCGCGCGGTCGATGTGACGTCGGTCGGGGGCCATTGAAAAAGGCCCCCGCGACGATTCTCCCAGTGCAGCTGGCTTAGTTCCCGACAGCGTGGTTCCATCATGGTTCCACCTGGCAGGCACTCGGTGTGGCAGCTGCGGACTCAGTCCGCGGCCGCCCTGATGGGGAGCGGGGGGATCATTTACCGGGGGGGGGGGCCTCCAGGACAGCCAGGCTATTGATCGGGGGCCACCGATCTGCGGGTGTGCGCGATCTGGAGGGGGGGGGGGGCTATCTTCTTGCTGTCCCTCCACGGTGTGGGTCGGCTATGTCGCACGGGGCGGCCGACACAGGCCACCACCGTGCACATGCGCGGACCCCCGACCAGAAGTGCAGGGCCCCGGTTCGGCAGCCGGAGCTGCGAGGGGTACTCCAGGTAAGGTCAGAGTGATTTGCGTGGTTTTCTCCGCGGGCGTGGGGACGTAGTCCTATTATTTTGGAGAATCCCACCCCAGATTGCTGTAGAGTAAAAAATATAAAATGTTAGAAACAAAGGGTAGAATTGTCAGCAATTCCTGCTATCCTTTCAGTTTTAGCTTTGTATTTGTTCTGTCGAGTAACATCTGCTCCAGATTCACTTGTCCATGTGGTCTCTAGATTCAGATTCCGAGCACGTCATTTTGTTCCAAATTATAAAGTTAGCGACCCAGTTATCTCTAAAAGTGTTTCGGAAATATTTTAAATCGAATTTGGCAATTGTTTTTGTAAAATAAAGCAGACTCTATATGAGAAACAGTGAAATGAAATATAAAAATGCAGAAGAGTTCAAATTTAACAAAAATGGAAATTAACAACAAAATAAATACTCAGAGGAGGTAAAATGCAGAATAGAAAAACCCGAGTTCAAGGAACAGTTAAGGGATTAAAGGATTAACTCCATGGTCACGTCTATTCACATGCTAATGTATGCAAGGAGCTAATGAGAGGGCAATTCACACCTAGACTAGGTGTGAAAAGGTTTAGGTGTGTGTTTGCATATTAAATCCTAGTTAGCTGTGCCTAACTAGATTGCTTTATGAGATTAAATTTGTCCTATCAAGGCAAAAAGTGATCGTAAAGAAATTAATGGAAACATTTTGGTATTTTGGAATTCCATGCTAATAAGCAATTATGGTATTAAATAATATAATAAGAATAGGCGTCAGTATATGTCCTGATACATATTTATCAGTAGTGTTAGGATAATTTGGCACTGGTCAGCTCTTAATTACACTTGTCTTGATTCTGTATGCCCAGTAGCGAGAGAGCACCAGTCAGTCTTTAAATAAAGAATCTAAAAACATAACATTACAGTCTGGCAATATAGATGTTAATGTTGTTACCCTCTAACATGACTCACAGTGAGTCATTGAATTTGATGTCACTTTACAGCTGAGCACTAAGGTGTGGGTTTGCGGGCTCATTTTAAACCTTCATTCCACTAGTGAACATTGAAGAATAAATACATTTGGTTATTATTAACCTTTTCACCTTAGCATCCTGGAATCTTAGTATTCTATCATAGAGTGTTCCGAAATTCATATAATATCACTGGCCGGTAATTTGATAGAAAAATTGTCAGAGAATCATTTTAAATTTTGCAGTACTCCCTTCCTATGCACAGGTGTATCAGGACTGATGGTGCTAAGGGGTTTTTCTCTTTTATGTATCACATTCATCCGCAAGTAACATGATTTATCAAATGTCATATTCTGCTCTGCCATACTCATCTGGTGCTACTGGCCACAAAAGTTAATTGCTGCGAAAGGCCCTCATTGCAAATCACTATCTGAAGGCCTTATTAGCTTTTGAATGCAAACACAAGTCATACTGCAGAGATAGCTGTACACTAATGACACCAAGGCTAGGTAATTGCAATTTTTTAACCTTTTAAATACCACACATTATGCACTACAGCTAGGAGCAGAAAGAGCAAAGTGGTGGTGATTGAAAATGTAGATTTGCAAAATATCATGCATATATAGTCATAAATCTTGTGTACAATGAATAAATAAGCTTCAATGCTAATACAATTTTCATCAGCAATACTACGGCAGCTAAGTGTGCATTTGCTTCACAACAACTGGATTAAAAATTTCTTTGTGTCCTCCTAAGTTTACAAAAGCTGCCAGAAGTGCAATTGATTCCACTTTATTGCATACATATAACCTTGTCATTTGCATATACTTTCGACGTTTCATTAATATTTATCATTATGTAAAATACTTCTATTAATTATACTGTATTTCCATGATGCTTTTACGGTGTTTAGCGATTCACCTGTTTCTGTTTAGTTTTCACCATGCTGTTTATGATTCTGGGATAGTTTCTATCTTATAAAGTGGTGCGATGAAAACAATTGATACATTGTTCGTAGGTAAATAATTTCATAAAATATTAAGAAGCCTTCTTTTGAAATAATGTTTTAAATTGCATATTACGGCGAAACATAATAGACAATTGTTATATCTTAAGCAATACAATTCACTTTATTGTTATTATACCACTCAATTTGTAATTGTATAACTTTGTTGACATGAAGAGGAAACGGTGCTGATGTATTTTCTTTTCAAAGTCTATAGTATACATAAGTAGGTTTGCATTTTACTTTGTTTTATCTTTTATTTTTCCTTCTTTGTCCCTTTTCTATCCCTCCTTGCCTTTGTCTCCATCTCTCTCTGCATCGTAATTCTAATCTCAATGGCTGGCGGTATTTTTCCTCTCTGAAAATTACTTGCCTGTTATTTTCTTTCAGGCCCTGACCCTGAAATCATCTGATCAAGCTGTTGATGCTGAGTGCATTTGCACATCCTGTCAATGGGATGAGAATAAGTCCCCAGCTTTTTTAATTACAAGGATAACATATTCACTCATCTAATAATGTAGATGGTTAGCAATTTTAAATTTTAATAATCAATTACTAGAAGTAATTCTCCATTAAATCACAAGAGAGTCATTAAATCTCAAAAGACAGAACACGGCTGCATGCAAAAGCAGCAAATGCGCTATTTTTAACTACCATTAGGGAATATCTTATTCTCTTTCATTTCTATGCATTCCTCATACGTTTTCATGCAAACTGTCTCAATTACCACAGAAAGAGAATGCCTGATCATATAAATAATGAAGAAAACACAGGAAAGAGTACAAGGTTTGAGATTATTCCTTTGTTAAAGTAATGGAATAATTCAGAATGTGAATATATTTGGAGTGAAAGGCTCCGGTACTTCAACATATAATGACACAAGCTATCACATTTAATTCCCCACAAACACTTCATGTGTGATGTTAAGCAGTGAAATGGTGTGACACATGCTGGAAGGAATATTATTATGTTTTACAACTTTTTAGATCCTGGCCATTGATATTTGAGAGTACTGATTATAAAATGGCAGGATGCCTGGTCCATTTTGGGGGGCTGCAAAATCTCAGTCATGAGTGAAAGTCACAGGCAACGTTATTCCGTGGGCACATTTTTCATATACGTATTCCCACCATTAAATAAATAATGGACTCAGGTGAAAGTAAAAGAGACTGGTGAGGGACTTATACAACTGGCTGACCACTTCAATTTTTTATAAGGGGTTGACATCGGAGAACAGTTTGCCTAATATTGCAGAAGATGTTTGAAAAAGTCACACATTAAAAGATGCTCCATAAGTTTAAAGCATTGGATATCATATATAAAACTTGAAGGTGAATAAGGAATTTCCTGAAAAAGAGAAAACAGTGTTGAGTTACTTCTAAGGTGAGCGGAACTCTTTCAGTACTCTGGTAATTAATGCAAACTAGGGAGGGGATTGTCTCAAGAAAGAGTCAAGGAGTTACAGAAGGACCTAGAGAAAGGCAAGAAAGAAAACTTGGGTGTATAAACTTAAATGTAGATCGTGGTATGGTTGCATACCTTAGAAGAGAAAAGTGAGGTACATATTTAATGGAGAGCATTGCGCGTTCTAGGAAAAAGGCAGCTAGACCTCTGGCAGATATTGTAGGCTCAAACTGACCCATGTCCAATTATCAAAAGGCAGTAATTAACAAAACAGAATGCTGAGCTTGAACAGCATTAAGACCAGGCCATACCTTAAATATTGCTTTTAATTCTGGTTACTGAGGCACAAGGGAAATATCTAAGCCTGAGAAAGATTGTAAAGAAGGCTCATGAGGTTGATCCATGATGTTAGAGAACTCAAATCGAGAGACAGATGAGTAAAAAAATTGACTATTTAGAAGTATGTAAGAAACTAAATTAAATAGAACAAGTCAATCTTCAGCAGTACTGCAAGTTAAATCATAACATTAGGATGAGGAGACACAAAAGCAGAAATTGGTAGGAAAAGATTCAGACTCATTTCTGGACGCAAATCATTATAAAAAGAATGATTATTGCTTTGAATGGTCTTCATTGTAAGCATAAAAGTCAACCATGGTACCACTTAAGCTAAAATAAGCTGGTAGAGGGGAGACAGTAGTATGTTGTCATTGAAAGATCAGCTAGATGGACCAAACAGTCATCTTCATTGGCACTTATCTAAGTGAAATAAAGACAATAAGGGGAGGTATTTACCCCTAGCAATAAACTTCTCATTGGCCAAGTAAGATCAATATTATCACTAGCCATAGAAGCATCTCTGGCACACATTATTTTATCATTTTGCAGGAAGCAAAATAGCAATAGACAACAATTGGATTGAACAAGGATTTTGCTTAACAGCTCATTTGTTCAGAGGAACATTAAAGCTGTCTGCAAATCCTAGTATAGTGTTGCTAAATCAAAGTAGCTATGCTGATTCAACCAAACTTAATCTAAATTGCTATCTAGTGATGAATTACTTTAACATTGACTTAACAACCAGGTCCTCACAATCCAATGAGTGGTGTGGAAACTACCTGATCAATTTTCATAGCCACTTGGGCTGAGGTGACATGAATCACAATTGTTCGGATAACTTGAGTATTGGCATCAAACTGAGAGTGATCTGAGATTAAATATAACATTGAAATGAGCAGAAGCAATAGAAAATAATAGATGGTAGAGCTTAAAGGGGCATACAAGTCAGGTTGTTAAAGAATTCCTTTATAAGGTGGCAAGAAAAAAATTGGTCATGCCTGTGACTTCAGGGACGGTTTAATTGTTCGGCTCAGCAATCATGTTCACTGGTGACAGTATGGTTGCCAGAGAAACATTTGTTGCTTTAAGCAGTTTTTCTCCAATGAAGGTAGAACAACTGTTCAGACTTAAACATGCGGTTGTCTATTACATAGATTTACATTTACATAGAATTTACAGTGCAGAAGGAGGTCATTCGGCCCATCGAGTCTGCACCGGCTCTTGGAAAGAGCATCCTACCCCCTACCCAAGGTCAACACCTCCACCCTATCCCCATAACTCGGTAACCCCACCCAACACTAAGGGCAATTTTGGACACTAAGGGCAATTTATCATGGCCAATCCACCTAGCCCGCACATCTTTGGACTGTGGGAGGAAACCGGAGCACCCGGAGGAAACCCACGCACACACGGGGAGGATGTGCAGACTCCGCACAGACAGTGACCCAAGCCGGAATCGAACCTGGGACCCTGGAGCTGTGAAGCGATTATGCTATCCACAATGCTACCATGCTGCCCCCTACTCATGACCTTATAAGGAGTGGAACAACCGCTGTCCAAATTATAGTTCTTGGACTGAAAATTTAGACTGTAGTGTTCATAGTATATAGTGTTTGTTGTGTAGCATTTAATATATATGCTTTTGGGATGATAGTGCTGGCCTACATTTGTACATTAACTGTGAATGGACAGAAATATAGCCCCACATTCACAAATGTAAAGTATCAACACGTACTGTCCCACCTAAGTGGAAAGCAGAAAGAAGTCAGTCAGATCTCATTAAAGACAGACCAGAGTTCGGGCATAATTCCACCAAAAAAGCGTAGTTTCCGGTGGGAAAGGCAGTGTGATTCCCGTCAATTGAATTGGTGCAATCCAGATCGCAATCCACGCACACTTAGAATTTTCATTGTAGGGGGCAAGTTTTGCACCAGCCTTCACAGAGATCGGGCTGCCCTTCTTAAAGGATGCCACAATCTCAAAGGCCCCCCTCACCCCATCACCAGAATAAGGGTTTTAATGTCCCTCCCCCTTTTCATGTCCCCCCTTCATGTTAGGCCCTTCTCCCTTGCAGGCCGCACCCATTGGCAGTTCCAACCTGGCAGAGCTTTTGGCACCCTGGTAGTGCCAATGTTTGCACTCCCATTTTGCCAGTGGGCAGAGCCAGGTTGGCATACCCTGCCATGTCCCGTACCACCTATGGCTACATCTGGTGTACGATGATGGAGGCCAGTAGTGATTCCCACTGTCTTCGTCCTGCGCTGGTGAGGGAGAGAATACCAGGGGCCGGGTGAAAATGGCTTCAAACTGCCTCAGCGTATTTAAATTGCCCCGCAAAAGCATGACCCAGATTACCTCAGCTGCAGCGGGCAGGGAAAATCCCGCACTGTTCAGTGCCCGGCACAAATCCGGTTTCAGGACTCTCCCACTATTCTCCCGATATAGCAGTATTTGCTCTGGGTGCAATTCGTCCGGTGAATTGCCTCTCCATATTTTATAAATTCTCAGACATACAGCTGTGCTGCCTGTCAAGACTATAACTGGACCAGCATTAAAAGATCGATAGTCCTTAAGTCAGGTCTCCCTGTTCATGCCATGTCAGTCTGCTATTTCAATGTAAGAACTTTACTCAGAATATCACAATAAAACTTCACACAATGCTCCTTGAGTTTTGGGAAACTCTCCTAGGCAGTGTCATTGTCCATCCTTTGTAGTCAGAAGTTCAAATGTAGAGTTACCGGCCACTTGGTGAATAGAGGTCAAACAAGCATGCATTCATTTATGGGAGATTGGTGATTTGCCTGTTGAAACGTTAGGAGAATTCCAGCAAGTCCTTCTGTATTTCCTGCATCAGCCGGGATCACATTTATGAGATGTCTGTTCTTATTACTGTTGACTCTGGCCCCAGCATTTTGATAGTTCTGAACATGATTTTCCTTACCTTTATATATAGATTAATAATCTGTGGATCTGTACTGTATATTTGGGATGGCTATTGACGTTCTATGGTATATTTGACTGGTAATAGAAAGGCAGTGATATACTTTTGTAACTGTGAAAACCTGTAATTGATGATCACTACAGGCATGAGTGAGTTGAAATGGTTTTTTACAAGTGAAGGAACATTCAGAATGTCCACCACAGGTTAATAGCTCTTCAACTCTGTTAGTTCGGGTTGTATTGGCCATGCATCTAGCTACCATTAAGTGAAAAGTCACTTCAAGTGGGTTATGATATTTATTTTGCACTAAAGTACACTAACTTTCATGAATGGTTTAAATGCTATTTATCCTATAGAATACACTCAATGGATTGCTTTTTCTTCCTTTATCTGGTGCCATGGCAATCACATTCTGATTGTGAATTCCACCAAATGTTTATCACAAACCATAGTGCCGTGTTATTGACCCTGGGGTAACAGGAACTGCAATTGGATGCAATAAGACTGGAAAACAGACACCAAACTTAGACAAAATAAAAGCAAATTACTGCGGATGCTAGAACAAAAGGGAAAATGCTGGAAAATCTCAGCAAGTCTGGCAGCATCTGTAGGGAGAGAAAAGAGCTAACGTTTCGAGTCCGATGACTCTTTGTTGGTTCAATATGATTTATTGAACTTCTGTAACAAGGCACACAGCTTGCTGTGGGTTGACACTCTACTACTCTAAGTATGCTAACTCTAACTAATTCGACCAGGCTAGCCCTGAGCCACGTGTAGAAAGTGTTAACTAATATATACACTCTGACTGTCACGACAGTTGTCACCAGTGGAAAGAGGCGGAGTGCTGATGCCTCGTGTGTTTCATAGTAGGAAGCCCCCCCTCTAGTGTTCTGTCTAGTGATTGGTTGTGTCCTGTGTGTTGATTGGCTAACCTGGGTGTCTATCACTGCCTGACTTTACCTCATGATGTGTATGAGTGCATATTATGACACACAGGAACTTCAAAAATAGCTTTCCCTCTCTATACATACTCGGCTGTTCCCAGCTCACAGAGGACATCACTTTCAGTTTTGAATAAGACCATAAAACTCAACGGGCAAAATAACCAAAACATGTACCAGTAAACGTATGATTAAAACACACCCATAAAATATTGTGTAAATATTAAAATACTCAACATGTTAGTTGTATTTTTTTGCATAAAACTACTTTACATGTTTCTTTTAGGTGGTTGCAATTTGTTGGATAAATTAACATTGTTTAGAATACCAGTTTCCGAAATGAAGTGAAGATCAAGTGAGAAAGGTTTCTTGCCGTTTATTTTGACAGGAGAAAGTACTTCAAGCTTGAGTTGATAAATGATCTTGCGCTATGATGTAATTTCTTACGATAACTGAGGTAAGTGAGAAACTTAAAACATTGATACACCAGGGTATTTTTGCAAATTGAAGGTAGAATAAAAACATGTTTGACTAGGGAACATACTCGAAGTTTCCACATGTAAATAGTCAATAAACACTTTGGCTTTACCTTTATGCTTTTACATTTGTTGAGGGGTCAGTCTTCTGCACATTCCCCAGATGCAGTGGTTTATCGTTTAAACATCCAATCAATGCCACACCTGGAAGAATGTGTATCTTTATTCAATAATAGGGCGTGGATGTTGTGTACAGAACTCGTTAGACATACCCACAGGGAGTGTCAGGCGCCCCAGTGTTTTCTTTGCCAGAAGGAAGTCTAAAAACAGTCTAAAAATTCAATATCACATTGACTCAATATGTTGTACAATCTCACTTGGCTTCTAAGTTGTTCCCGCTTCACTGTAAAATCTGTCAGTAAGAGCAAGCTTTGAGGCAAAACATATTCAGAGTCCAAATTTTGGTCTTGCATTACAAAATATAGCAGTATTTAAAATATTGACTTTTTTATTGTAACAATTAATTTCTTTATTCCAACTGGTTTCTGTGTGTTGCGAAGGATAGGAGTCAATCTAGATTCCCAGTTGCATTGGACTGAATTGAAGATTTTCAGCCTTAATCATGAATTTAGCACAATTCACCTCTGTTCTGATGGTTCATGTGGGTAATATTGAACCATGCAGGCTAAGGAGGTCCTCGGTTAATCCCTGGTTTGTGCTGAGTTAGCTGATCCCAGTCAACTGAAGTGCTGCAATTAGTATCAGTGTCCTAAGGAAAGCAAGATTCAAAATGAGCACTGTTGGATGTTGCATGTGTGTGAAAATCAGGTGAGGTAGGAGCAGGTACATCACTGACACTAATCCCTTGCCTCCTCACAGTCTGTATATATACATACATATATATATATATATATATATATATAATGTTACACATATACACACATAAACACTTGAGCGGGCACATACTCACTCTCACATACGTTCACAGAGTTAAAGGGCAAAAAACACTGTCTGAATGGCCAACATGAAACGCTATTGAACATTTTTTTAGCATGTATCATTGTCTTCAGGAGACAACAGGCAATAAAATGTAGAGAAGAAAGAAACATAAACATTGGCGGAAAGTTTCTTTGGGCTCTGTGTGGAGATTTGATGCATGTGATCCATAAGAAGTTGAAAAACAAGAGCTAACTATGACTAATGTTTATGGTAACAGTATTAAGTACAGTTGTGAATGGGGAAACATCTGGAGGTGGATTCTCTATTGCCCGATGCCGACAGCAGGTTTCCCAACATGGTGGAAAATGGAGCGTCGGCCGAACAACAGCGTCAGCGACGGGTGCCAAACCCGTTGCGATACTCTTTTCCCCTGCTGGCGGTGGTAGCGGCTTACAAGCCCTGCACTGGCAGGAGGATAAAAATCACTGATTTCAGTTCCATCTGATTAACGGACTGGAAGCCCGAGTTTTCACCCCTCACCCCCTCACCACAACCACATTATACACCAACCCCCATAGCGGCAAATCCTCCGGGCGGGATTTGGTGTAAGTTTGTCCAAGCGTGGCCCTGAAGTGGTGAACCCCACGGTGGGTCAAGGGCTCAGTGTATAACTGAGGTGTATCCCAAAGTCCATTGGAAGGCCCTCCTCATCCCCACAATGCAAATCCTGCCCCTCCCACCCAACCCTCCCACAGAAATTCGCAACTTCCCAATCAGATCACCGCCCTGACCCCCCCCCCCCCCCCCCCCCTGAACAGAGACCCCCCTCCCCCAACAGAGACCCTTATCAGTCACCCATGCCTGAAAGCTGAAGAGCAGTCCAGGCAGTAGAGTGAAAAATCACTGCATTTTCACAAACGTTTCCCCAGCATCTGCTTCTTCAGACAAAAATGTTTAAAGGCAGCAGCTGTTACAAATGTCAGAGGCTTCCTCGAAAGCCAAGTACAGTTCAAAGGGGTTCAATTTCCTTGGCAGCCTTTAAAATGTAAATCATTCATTCAATTTCACACAGCAATACATTAAATTAGCCAGTGCTCGACAGTTTTATTACTCCAAAGACAGCTGCTTGGTGGATTGTTGATCTATCTTTCCCTTCGCACTTGAATGCATATCAATTACCCTGCTTTAATGTTAGCCACAATGCTTATAAACACCCTTGCTATGATTGACAATTCTTCACCACATCAAAGGCAACTAAGTGTTCAAAGAACTTTATTGCTTTTGACGTGGCCAAGAGCTGTCAATCATCGTTATAACCATTGTGTTTAATTTCGTAGCAAGTACTTGAGATAAATTCAAGCATGACGAGAAATGAAATTAAACAATCCAGACAGCTGTGTGGAAGCTGTCAATCACAGCCTAGCACAAGGAATTTCCCATTGATGGGAATGAAAGCCTTGCAGATCAAAGATCTAAGGGAATTTAAACCCGAGAAACATGTTTTTCGCTTTCAAGGAATTTACAGCTAATGCTTTTTCTATCTGAGGCCGCAGGTGTATGGCACAGGTGAGTTTTAAGGCAGTGATTTTTTCACTGTCCCTGTCGGGACCGCTCTCTGAATTCCAGACAGGGGTCTCAGTTATGGAGGGTCGGTGTGGGGGGTCAGTTTACCCTTGTACTGTGGGAGGGAGTGACCCAGCAAATCCGGTGGAGGAGCCAAAATTGCATTGTGGTGGGGGGGGGGGGCGGGGGAGATGGGGGGGGGGGGGGGGGGGGGGGCAATGGCCAGACTTCGCTATCAGGCCCAATAATGGGGTTTCATAGATTATCATAGAATTTACAGTGCAGAAGGAGGCCATTCAGCCCATCGAGTGTGCACTGGCTCTTGGAAAGAGCACCCTACCCAAGGTCAGTACCTCCACCCTATCTCCATAACCCAGTAACCCCACCCAACACTAAGGGCAATTTGAACACTAAGGGCAATTTATCATGGCCAATCCACCTAACCTGCACATCTTTGGACTGTGGGAGGAAACCGGAGCACCCAGAGGAAACCCACGCACACACGGGGAGGATGTGCAGACTCCACACAGACAGTGACCAAAGCCAGAATCGAACCTGGGACCCTGGAGCTGTGAAGCAATTCTGCTATCCACAATGCTACCGTGCTCCCCATGGAATTCCCGATGGAATCCCTTGCAATCCCCATCATGCAAAAATTTGCATCGCAAGGCATAATGAATAGCTTCTGGACGCCGTTCCCTATCACCTCTGATAGGTGAATCGAACCCCTGGTCTTTGATGGATGCACTATACTTCGTGTGCCGGACTCTATCATGTCACCCAATCACAAAAATGCTTTCTTATTGTACTGCTCAGTACAATGTCTTTAGTTTTAAAAAAGCACATCTGTTCCAATTTCATTTTCCTTATTGTTTTCCATTCATATTTTTTATTTTTCAAACTGAGTAATAATTGTAACAGTCCTATCGGAAGTAATGCATGCTCTTTCAGATATGTGAAACACAGTAGAGGAACACAGCAGGAATGCAATACCAACTGCACAAGTTAAAAATGTAATTACATTGTACATTGATCAAAAACCTGAAAACATAAAAATCCTCACATAACTGACACTGAAAACAGGTTGCTCTGGAATCTGGAAATATGTTGGGTGGGATTAAAACAATTGACGAGGCTAACTGGTGTTTCACTGCTTGACCTGCCTCACTCTATGTTTGGGGGGCACAATTCCTCCAAAAGGGAACAAAGTCCACAGCGAGCATTGGATATGGGGCCTGAATGGGGAACACGCGGTCGAGGCCTCACATTGCCCTGTGTAGCCACCTGGGGTGGCCACTGCCCAACACAAAGTGGAAGATTGCAAGGAATGCAGGGAAAATGGACATGTTGGAAAGCAAGCAGCTTGCAAAGCGATTGTATATTGGGACGACTGCAGAAACCAGTTTTGACTGTTGCAGAAACCAGACAGCACTGTGAAAAGAAACCAGTTAGCATACTGATGAGGCGATACCGGGCGATCCCCAGATACAATGGAAACAAGTTAAACACAGATCGATATATTCAATGGAAGGCCAGACCCTTCGGCGCCAGAGAAGCCCAAAACAATAAGTCCCAAGAACCGCCCCAGCGACCGAGGAGCTGCCCCATGATTGGGGGGTTCAAACATATCGATTGGGAAGAGACCCAATCGATTCCAAGCAGGTAAAGGAGTCCGCCCAAAGGGGTGCGGATCCCCTGGGACCTATAAAAGGCAGGCCCCACACATGGTTCAGTCTCCTGCTCCAGCCTTCGGACAGCAGCCACCAATAAGTAAGTGCCTCCCAACGACCGCTACCAGAGATAGGCACTCCTGACCCCCTTTTTAGTTGATACCAACCTGAGGTCTGCAGACCAGAGCAGAGCAAGAGGCCTTGTTCCCTGACCCAGCAGTTCCTTCGAGATAAGTATTAGTTATTTAGCGGTAGGAATAAGTTTAATCCTTTTAGCGTGTGCATGGGTAGTATTATAATAAACTCAGTTGTTTAGACTTACTAATTGGTGTACGGTTTTATTGCTTTGAATTTCACCTTGAAGCTTGTGGCGGTGTCTTAACGACACCTGTTGACTCCAGAGCTTAGAACAGAAACAGAGCCAAATTGAGTGTTCAGCACACTCACACAGAAGTCACAACACCTGTTTTGTACAGTGGGGATCTCTGCTCATCGGAACTGCCCATTGGAGTGAGAGATCGGGACGCCATCTTTGAGGCTCCCGAAACAATCCCCACCTCACCCCCCCTCCCAAGTCCGAATGCACTATGGGATGGTCCCCGGCCCTCCCACTGTACCCCCAACAACACCCATGGCGGACACCCCCGGCCTGATCGCCCACACAAAAAGAATACCAGCTTTGCACCTTGGCAGTTCCCATCTAGTACCCTGGCAGTGCCTGTGCCAGCTGACAGTGCCACCTGGGCACGTTGGTAGTGCCAGGCTGGCACCCAGGTGGCACTGCTAGGGTGCCAGGGTGCCCAGGTGGCATCAAGGAGTGCTATGGCACCACCCTGCCCAAAAGATATGTAGCTGGGGCTAATTTTGCTTCTCTTCATAATCTTCCAGAGGGATAAACCTCTAATGAAGAAATTCTTGTAACATGTGAAGGTATTTCAATGGGTTTCCCTTTTCTTTGTGAAGTTTTCTTGCTTCACCTTGAGCTTTCCTGTAAATCAGTAGCTTCTCCTTGAGTGTCTTCTGGTGTGCTTCCATTCTGCTGTTTAAGACAGTCTTCATTTATTCATGTTGCTGAATGGTCAGGCATTCCTTTTGTATTTGATCTTGAAAGACGATTAACCATTCTTTCAACTCGTTACTTTCGCATTGCCCTCACTCTAGGGTTTCTTTTTGCTCTCCCTCTCTCTCTCTCTCTCTAGGGGCCTTCTATAACCTACCTCTGGGGTTTCTTTTTGCCTTTGACTAAGTTTCCCTCATTCTTTGGGGCCTCTTGTTCCCTCGGCAGAGTTGCCATCTCGCTGGAGCTGCTGTCCATGGTTCTTTTCTTTTTTCTTGTATTTACTAGCTTAAAATTTCAGTGGCACTTTAAGACTGAATGTAGGAACCATTTTGTTTCACACAGGCTGTAGTTGCTGGAGTATAGGGCGCGATTCTCCGAAATGGAGACAAAGTCCCGACGCCAGAGTGAAAACCGGAGTGTTTCACTCCGGCGTCGGATCCCGTACCCAGCCCCCTATTCTCCCACCCCGGGGGGGCTAGGAGTGGCGCCGCGTATTTCACGCGCGCTGGGCCTTGGCGCTGTGTAAAAACTGCGCCGCGTAAATTACGCGGCTGGCATCACGTAAATGAAGTCACCAGTCCATGCGCGGGTTGGCCGGTGACAATCCGCGCATGCGCGGTTGCCATCCTCCCCGAGGCCGTCCCGCAAGAAGATGGCGGATGGATCTTGCAGGGCGGCGGAGGAAAGGTGGTCCTCCTTTAGAGAGGCCGGCCCGCCGATCGGTGGGCCCCGATCGCGGGCCAGACCCCATAGGAGCCCCCCCCCGGTGCAGGAACCCCCCCTCCCCCCCTCACAGGCCCCCCCCCCCCCAGCGTTCCCGCACAGTTCCCGCCGGCAGCGACCAGGTGTGGACGGCGCCGGCGGGAACCTGTCGTGTTGGGGCGGCCGCTCTGCCCACCCGTGCCAGAGAATTTGCGCTCGCTTTTTGTAAACGGCGAGCGGCGATTCTCTGAGCTGCCAGCCGTGATTCTCGCCCCGCTGGTTTGGGGGGGTTGGGAGAATCGCATGCGGGTGATGGGGTGGCGTGCCGGGACTCGCGCGACGCCCCGGTGATTCTCCCACCCGGGAGGGGGGGGGGGATTCCACCCTTAGTCAGATTCCCTAATTTTTAGATCCTGTTGCTGGGCAGATGAAAAATCTTCGCAACAAATCTATCAATGAAGGTACTGAGTGTTCCAGCTCCTGTAATACACTGAGCTTGGTACTTGGTTATGCCCCTGCTTTAGTTTGAGATGTAGGACGTGATGTTACAGGCACGCTGGGCTTGAGCGAGAGCGGGAGAGGCTAAAATCGGCATTTGGTTATCTCTATTTGATTCACTTCTCTGCGGTCCGTCAAGTTGCATTCAGTTCATCCAGTTCTAAATTTTCGTTAGTAAGCTCTTCGTTTAGGGGCTGGTTTAGCTCACAAGGCTAAATCGCTGGCTTATAAAGCAGACCAAGCAGGCCAGCAGCACGGTTCGATTCCCGTACCAGCCTCCCCGGACAGGCGCCGGAATGTGGCGACTAGGGGCTTTTCACAGTAACTTCATTGAAGCCTACTCGTGACAATAAGCGATTTCATTTCATTTTGTTTATGAAAGTTGTCTATGAACGGTTTCTCCCTCACAGAGCCTAACTCCTCTGTGCTATTGTTCAAGGTCACATTCTTTAATTTTACTTCTGCTTGTTGTGAGAACTCCGACTTTCTCCTGCAACTACTCCACCTTTTCTTGACATTCCAGTTCTTGATTTTCATTTCAGCAATGTCACGTTTCAACAAATCAAAGTTTGAGGCATCTGGTGCTTTTTCTTCTAGTTCCTTGATCTCAGTGCCAGATTTACATTTTCTAATATTTTCTTTTTCCACCTGCAGCAAAGCTTTGTCCTTGTTCTTCACTCTGGTTTCAATGTTAGCCAGGTCTGACTCCGGTGAATTCAGAACTTGTTTCAGTTCCATAATTGTGCTACTCAGGACTTCATTGTCTGCTCGCAGCTTGGAAAGTTCTCTGCTGTTTTTGTTCAGTCGCTCCTCTTTTTCATTTAGCTGGCTTTAATAACTCAGCCCCCTGCCCATAATAATAATAATCGCTTATTGTCACAAGTAGGCTTCAATTAAGTTACTGTGAAAAGCCCCTCGTCGCCTCATTCCGGTGCCTGTACGGAGAGGCCGGTAAGGGAATTGAACCCGCGCTGCTGGCCGTGTTCTGCCTTACAAGCCAGCTGTTTAGCCCACTGTGCTAAATCCCCCCTATGGTCCAGCCCCACGAGCCCCATGGCTGCACGGTGGCCAGCTCCCACCGTCATCCTTGGGCAAATTATCCCACTGTGTCGCGGCTGTGCCCAAAAACTGAACTCTGCCACAAACTTGCCTTGGGGATTGCTGTGTCGGAGGAATTCTGGCCAGACCTTGACCATCCCGTGACCGATATGGAGTCTAAACAGAGGGTAGTCCAAGCTATGCACCCCAATGTCAATGGACCCTTGCAGTTCCTGTACACTCTTCTCCCCATGTTGGCGGGAGAGGGAATGTTCAATGGTTCGTTTCAAATTCAGCATAATTTCTGCCAACAGTTTCAGATGAGTGGCTGAATTATTGATACCACACACGTGAGTCTGCCTCTTAACTTTCTGAGTGGGATGGCCTGAACTCGTAGTATTCAACCAAGCGCCACAAATTAATTTGAATTAATTGAAAAAAATTCCATAACGCATTCACCAGAGTGGCGTCACAATTTGTTAAAATGGTACCTTTGCATAATGACAGATGGCCTGTGGTCGCAGTGGTCCAAAACCATTGCCATGAGTTCATCGAATGACATGGAATCCAGTGCACCTGGGTAGGTCAAACCTTCCTTGATCCCACATGTCTGGGCCCCGCAGGTGATCAGAAGAACATTTTGTCGGCCTTTCTCCAATATACCATTTGCTTGGAAGAAGTATCGCATGCGCTCTGCTTACTGATACCAATCCTCCAGCCCTGCTTCAAAGGCATCCAATTTACCAAACAATGGCATTTTAAACAATATGATATACCGTACTCAATATGAACTTCTGGTGTATAGGCGAATTGACGGATGATTCCGGAGCTTCCGTAAATCCTCATCGCCAATATAATAACTCAGAAGGAAGCTAACATTAATGAAGATGAATTTATGTACATATTTATAATAGTCTGTGTAATCTCATCCCTATTGCAATCCATCTTGGAGGATTTGTTATGTCTGCTTTTATACCTTGTTCATAACGAACCCCAGGTAGTTGGCCTCCACTCCGACCAAAGGAGTTTATATTCCAAGAGTCCCACTGGAGGTCAATGATTGTTTCCCCGTGGTCCTTATGATGGTTATGACATTTGCTCTTCAGCTCTTTCATATCTTTCTTGTAACTCTTGGCTTCCTCCTGGAATATTGAAAATTGCTGAGTCTTCCCATAGAACGATTAGAATCCCTACAGTGCAGAAGGAGGCCATTCAGCCCATCGGGTCTGCACTGATCCATATTCCACTCTGACCGTGCAGCCCCATAACTTGACCTTCACATCCCTTGTCACTAAGGGGCAACTTGGCATGGCCAATCCACCTGCCCCGTACATCTTTGGACTGTGGGAGGAAACCACGGCTCCTGGAGGAAACCCATTGCATGGTAGGGATTCTATGATTCTAAAATAATAATAATCTTTATTGTCACAAGTAGGCTTACATTAACACTGCAATGAAGTTACTGTGAAAAACCCCTAGTCGCCACATTCCGGCGCCTGTTTGGGAAAACAGAGGAAGAATTCAGAATATCCAATACACCTAACAGCATGTCTTTTGGGACTTGTGGCAGGAAACTGGAGCAGCCAGAGATTTCTAGGTGTACAGGTCCACAGGTCACTGAAAGGGGCAACACAGGTGGAGAAGTTCATCAAGAAGGCATACGGCATGCTTGCCTTCATTGGCTGGGGCATTGAGTATAAGAATTGGCAAGTCATGTTGCAGCTGTATAGAACCTTAGTTAGGCCACACTTGGAGTATAGTGTTCAATTCAGGTCGGCACTCTACCAGAAGGATGTGGAGGCTTTAGAGAGGGTGCAGAAGAGATTTACCAGGATGTTGCCTGGTATGGAGGACATTAGCTATGAGTAGAGGTTGAATAAACTTGCTTTGTTCTCACTGGAACGACGGAGGTTGAGGGGCGACCTGACAGAGGTCAACAAAATTATGAGGGGCATAGACAGAGTGGATAGTCAGAGGCTTTTTCCCAGGGTAGAGGGGCCAATTACTAGGGGGCAGAGGTTTAAGGTGCTCCATGTTTAGAGGAGATGTACAAGGCAAGTCTTTTTACACAGAGGGTAGTGGGTGCCTGGAACTCGCTGCCGGAGGAGATGATGGAAGCAGAGACGATAGTGACATTTAAGGGGCATCTTGACAAATACTTGCATAGGATGGGAATAGAGGGATACGGACCCAGGAAGTGTAGAAGATTTTAGTTTTAGTTTAGTTTAGAACCAAGGACTCTGGAGCTGTGAAGCAACAGTGCTAACCACTGTGCTGCCCTGCCTATGAAATGCAGGGAGAGAGAAAAGACCAGAGGGAGCTCACCGGACCTGCGGCCCCTTACCATCGCAGATCAGATGGCGTTATACCTGGTCAGTGGAGTTGGAGAGCGGGCAGTCGCTGTGGCGGAGGTTGGCATCAAGGAAATAAGTTAGCCCACAATAAATAGCGATACATAGAAACACACAAAGAAAATAGAAGCTAAGGAGTCCATTTGGCCCTTCGTACCTGCTCCGCCATTCATTATGACATGGCTGATCAACAAGTTCAATACCCGGATCGCGCCTTCCCCTCATATCCCATGATTCCTTTACCCCCAAGAGCTGTATCAAATTCCTTCTTGAAACTATACAACATTTTCTCCTCATCTATTTTTTATGGTCGTGAAGACCACAGATTCACCACTCTGTGGGTGAAGAACTTTCTCCTGACCTCAGTCCTAAAAGACCTAAACCTTATCCTCAAATTATGACCCCGAGTCCTGGACTCCCCCACGGTCGGGAACATTCTTTCTGAATCTACCCTTTCTAATCCTGTTATTTTCTATGAAATTCTGCGCTTGCTATTCTGAACTCCATGTATATAATATTAACCGATTTGGTACCTCCTCATCTGACAGTCCCACATCCCAGGAATCAGTCTGGTAAACGTTTGCTGCACTCCCTCCATAGGAAGAACATCCTTCCTCAGATAGGGACACCAAAACTGCACAGAATACTCCAAGTGTGGCATCTCCAATGCCCAATACAATTGTAATAAAACATTTCTATTCCAGTACTCAAATCCTCTCACTATGAAGGCCAACCTACCATTTCCCTTCTTTACTGCCTGTTGTATCTGCGCATTTACTTTCAGTGACGGATGTACGAGAACACCAAGGGCTCACTGAGTATCCACCTCTCTCAATTTACACCTATTCAAATAATAATCTGCCTTCCTATTATAGCTACCGAAGTGGATTACCTCATGTTTATCCATGTTATAATGCACTTGCCCGTTCACTCAGCCTGTGCAAATCCTGCTGAAGCATCTTTGTATCCTCCTCACAGTTCACCCCCACACAACTTTGTATCATCTGCAAATTTGGAAATACTACAGGTGGGATCTTTTGTCCAGCGATGCTGGAATCGCGAAAGGCGATTGGGCGGAGAATCGTGCGTGGGTGCGTGGGGCGGAAATCGTGGCTGGCACCAGGCACCCGACAGAACGCATTCTACTCTGCAAGTACAGTAAACACCGTTGGCATATCATTAGCAGGCCTGACCAATATTCTCCTGCGCTCCCGCGATGCTCTGCCTCTGCTAGGAGGAATTACCGATGGTGAGGTTCACTTATGGTTTTAAAAATTCTGAAATTGGCGCCGTGGCTGCTGAAAGAGAGTGAGGAGGTCGGACATGTTCCCAGAGGCACGAACATGGGCTGCTGGACCTAGCCGGGGTGTTGGGGGGGTGGGGGCGGAGTGTCGAGAGTAGCAGGGGGTGACAAGGATATGGGCCGTGGTGTGGGGGTGACCCCCCAGGACAGGAACTTCCAGGCACGGACAGTTATTGCCATAGCCTGCAAGGAAGCCATCCTGCTGCACACCCCAGTGACTGCCCAGCATGGCCTGTGGTTCCAGAGTGACACTGGCCAGAGGGGTGCCCCCACCCTACCACCCCACAATCCACCACCCCTGCCATCCCAACAAACTGCCCCCCCCCCCCCCCCAATGGGAGCGTGCCACCTGCCGGCAGGGCATCACGCAGCCCACCCATGAGGGATGCCCACAGTAGCCCCTACAGGAGGGCGACGGACGATGGCCGCAGAGCGTACCACTGACATGGGTAGGGCCAGCCACCTGTACCCCTGTCAACAGGGACACCCGCTCCCCATGGCCATCAAGATGACGGTTGCCCTGAGCGTTTTGTTTATGCCACAGGGTCCTTCCAGGTGCCGACTGGGGACCTGTATGGGATCTCACAGACCTCGGTGCACAGGTGCATCCATGCCATCACAGAGGCCCTATATGTCCAGTTGGCACAATATATCATCTTCAATGTAGACCAAACCCACCAGGATGGCTGGACAGTGGAGTTTACCGCCATCGCTTCGATTCCCAAAGTACAGGGACTGATCAATGGGATTTATGTCCCCTTGTGAACACCAGCCCATGATGGGCCAGTCTTCACAACCCGAAGGGGGTTCCACTCAATGAACGTGCAGCTGATGTGTGACCATGAGAGGCACATCATACACGTTTGCACCTGATACCTGGACAGTGTTCAGGATGCCTTCATCCTGGCACAGTCGACGGTTCCTGACACCTTCGAGATGCACCTCCAAGTGAGGGATTGGCTCCTGGGTGACAGGGGTTATCCAGTGCGGTCATGACTGATGACGCCTATCCAGAGGCTACAGACCGATGCAGAGATCGGCTACAACGACACACATGTGCTCTATGTTTTCGTGAACCCGGCGTGGCAGCTGCGGACTGTGTCCAGTGCCACCACAGTCTGGGGGGGGGGGGGGGGGGGGGGCCCATGCTGCTGGCCGGGGGGGGATTCAGCGACGGCTGGGAGGACTGGTGGGGGGTGGCCCGGGGATAGCGAGGGGCTGTCCAGGGTGGCACTATCTGGCAGATTGGATCCGTGCACGGCCGGTGCCATGTTGTGCGTATTCGCAGCCTCTGACCTGGCAATACTCCAGGTGTTTAGATCGGGAAGGCCATGTGTTTTACGTGGCAAGGCTGCTCACCTCTCACCGGTCGGAGAATCAGTGCTGGGGCCTCGCCGAATCTTTCACCGTAAAACCAGACACTTCTTCTGGACATTACCTCAAAACTGGAGAATCCAGCCCATACTTCAGATACTTTACTTGATCTTGATGTACTTGTGTAAATCTAAACCTTTTCTTCACTTTGACACCCAACACATGTTATAACATCAGCTGTGGACCTGTTGCACAGCTTTCTTCAAGCTGTGCTCAGGTCTGCTGATTGCTGCCTATTTTAAAAGGTAATTTCTGTCTTGTACTGTATTTTTTTCACCCTTTTCTTATATGGCGAGATCCCTTGACTTTGCATGAATTCAGATTTTTCTTTTGTCTTTCTGCCTTTCAGCCTTTTTGCTTTTTTGAATTTTGTTCAGCCTTTTGCGATCTAGCTAGGTCCCTTGAATCTGAGCTGACAATAGACCTTCACTTTCCCTGGTTCGTGTCCTTCAGCCTCCATATCTACAATGGAGCTTGTTTACAGGTAATCTCCAACTCTGTCATCAATTTAAGCATACCTCTCACAGGCCAAACCACAGTTTTGTTAACTTTTCATTCTTTTAGGATTTTGGAGTCCATCCATCACTGTCACCATGTTGTAAGATTATTTGGTGTCTCACTAAGAGGTCTGGAGGCTTGTTTGGTGGAACCATAACCTATTTCCTGGTAACCCATAACTATATACATCTCCAAAATACTGCCTTGCATGGGTACTGCCTCCTTGCTGGCTTCTGCCAGACTCTGCTACACACAGTTGACCATCATGCGACTCTCTACATCACACCATGGGTGACACTGTTCTCCAGTCCTACATTAACCCTTGCTCTGGTCGAACACCCTTATACTGCACTCTCCATCTCTACTGGAGACTACCACTGGCTTCTCCATCCGTTGTAGGTGGATAGTAATAGGAGCAGGAGACAAGGTCACTGTTCCAGCTTTTTCCAGGTGGCATTAAAGGGAAGATGATGGTCGGGTCCACATAGTAATGGCGATGCCTCTGTTCTTTCCCTATTGAGCAAGATGGCATTAGTTGGCCCCACCTACTTCCAGCCCAATGTTAAACTCTTTCTTGGTGTTGGGTAATGCTTGGGCAGATTGGGGCAGGTGGGTGAAAACCCCTCATTGCAACACCAATTCAAGCTGGAAGATCCCCAGTCCATTGTAGCATATTTCTTCCAAAAATAATTCAATTTGATTTCAATATATAAACATGTCTCGACATTCTTCTTAAATTCTCTATTTCGAAGCAGATATCTTAAGTATCTGCATCTTCAGAAAGTTGGCCAGAATTCTCCATCCGTTCACACTGGCTGGATTCTCTGGCCCCACTGCTATGAGTGGAGTTTTGGCTGAGTGCCAAGCTCTCAGCTCTCGCTGTCGACGGCGACGGGAGAACTCAGAGCTCAGAGCGGAGAATCACGGCAATTGCTCATTCCAATCTGTATGTTACTGGTTAAACTGCTTTAAAAAAAACTGCAGCAGAAACTGAACAAGAATGTGTTAAATCTAACATGTCAGATCTTCTAACCAGGCACCAATTTCTATTGCAGTGATTGATTGAGGAGCTAATCACATTCCAGTGAATTTGGACCGAAGCCACACCATGATAACACTTCAAGACATTCCAATCTATACATGTTTGTATCCATGTATTTCAGATCCCTGGTGATTTTCCTCATTTGCCCAATTCTCAACCGCCGCAAGATTCTCTGGAAATCACTCATGTGGTCCAGAGAGCAAAATAATGTTAGTTCTCTTATATGCATTTGAAGATGTCATAAGCAAGAAAGTGGGATTGTTCACACTCATTTTTGGGGTTCAACCAATGTTGTTCGAGCTGTAACACAGCTTCCATGACCCACGCACACACCTTTGAGATGAAATGTACTGTACACCATCATGGCAAAGCCATTAGTGGTGCAGTGAGGACTGGCTGGGAGTATGCAAACCAGGTGGATCGTGTTAACAATCAGAATACTGATTTGATGTCAGTGGTGCCATTTCAAAGCTTAATTTTCCTGCTAATGGCCCCTCTTTGCATTGCACAGCTAAACACGTGTTCAGCAGCAGAAAGGAATCTTCAGCAGTGCTAGTTAAAGGGATCGATAACTGCAATGGGTTAGTTGCTGGGTGAATTTGAATTCTTTTGACTCTTGCGTGCAGTGTTTCCTCTGGTTCTTTCAAGTTTCAGAAATATATGGGGAATGGTCTCATAGATGCGGAAGAAATTTTTGCTGACCTCAATGCTATGTGACAAATCAATTGCTACTAGATATGAAGGTAAGTGGCGCACATTCTCCTTGGAATATGGCATGACTTGGAGAATGAACAGTAGGCACACAGAGTAAAACAAGTTGCTGGAAGAGGAGGAAGAGGAGAAGGAGAAAGGGCTCTTACCCTTACAGGGCTTCAGGGAGCAATTCTCCGAGCTGAATCTTGGCAACGAACACTATTAGACATATGTGTTTCAGTCAGGACATCTTCAGTGATCTGTCATCCACTGTAGCTACAAATGTATCCACAAGTGGATAAGGACCACATTGTCAGTGGCTCTGAAGGGGACTGTGGCTATTGACTTTTATGCACCTGTCGCTTTCTGAGCTGGAGTTGGAGCTATTTGTAACAACTCTCAATCTGCCATTCTCTGTTGCATGAGGTCACTGAGGCTCTCTACTCAATGACAATCTAGTACAATCATTCTTTCTTGCCAGAAAGAAGCAGGTGGAGTGAACCCGGGGCTTTAATAGGACTGCAGGCTTCCCATGGTTCTGGGTGTCTTGACTACTGTACATCACTTTCCAGACCCTCCATTCCACTCTGCCCTCTCTCAGAACCAAAGAGGAGTCCATTCCTTTACTGTCCAGCTGGTGTGTGGCCATACATCACACTTTATTCAGGTCAAGGCTGGCAGCAATTATGGCGCGTTCATTCTGCAGCAGTCCACTGAGGACTAGGTGAAGCCTGGTGGTCTCTCATGGATTCCAGCCATTGGGGTTGGGCGGGGTGGGGGGGGGGGGGCTCCTTGGTAGGCACATCATGGTCCAGAAAGGTGTCCCTTGGCAACAATGACTGCCATCACAGAAACTGCACTGTCGTGCCCAACAACTTCTTCTCTACGCCCATGACCCCCTGAATGCTGGGGTCTGGTTACCAGGCATCGGCTTCCCCCAACTTTGTTCACCTGTCTTTTTTTAAATAAATTTAGAGTACCAAATTCATTTTTTTTCCAATTAATGGGCAATTTAGCGTGGCCAATCCACCTAGAGTGCACATCTTTTGGGTTGTGGGGGCGAAACCCACGCAAACACGGGGAGAATGTGCAAACTCCAAACGGACAGTGACCCAGGGCTGGGATCGAACCTGGGACCTCGGCGCCGTGAAGCTGCAGTGCTAACCACTGCTACCCCTTTGCTCACCTGTCTTTGAGGGCAGCTCGCCATTGAGGTCTCCTCTCTCTGGTGATGCAGTCTCAGCAATGGCCACTGCTAACATTGGCACTGCTGCGGCTACTAAACTGCCAGCCCTCTGAATGAGCCAGCAGCTGTTAGGGGAAGGTCACAGACCTGGATTGTACAGTCGCCTTAGCGGTGTGACCTCTTAATTGACCATCACTGTCGAGATGGCACCCTGGTACCACAGGCTGCAAGAGTGGTTTGCCTTCTGCTTCTGACCCTCGTGGTGCCACTTGCCAGTAAGTGAAATAATTCCGCCCATCATTTCCTCATCTCTCACCTTTTAAAAAGATGTTCTGCTTTTATCGTTTTTCTATCAAAATAGATAACTTCATAACTATCCGCATTATCTTTCATCTGCTTCATTTTTGCCAAATTACTTTTCATATTACTTTCCAGACTGTAGCCTCCTCTCAACTTACTTTCCCATCTAACAAAATTGGAAAATTTACACTAAGTACCTCCCCTAAGTCAATGTTATAGTTTGTAAATATCTAAGGCCCAATTCCTTGTGTTCTTGCTTGTTACAATGTGCCAACCCGAAAACTATCCCATTTATTCCTACCTTTTGTTTTCTGTCCATTAACCAATTCTTAAGCATTTCTCAAATATCTTACCCTCAATCCCATCAACTCTAATTCTGAGGTTAAATCCCTTGCACAACACCTCACTGAATTTTTGAAATCAAAGTACTGGATCCCCCTTATCTACCCTATTCATTACAACCTCCAAAAATTGACGAAAACTCTTACTGAACATGGGCTGGCATTCTCCCTTCTGGGGACTAAGTCCCCACGCCAGCGGGAAAACCGGCATCAACCACTCCGGCGTCAACAGCCCCCAAAATTAAGGAATTCTCCAAACATTCGGGGGCTAGGTGGATGCCGGAGGGGTTGGCGCCGCTCCAGCCGGCGCTGAAGGGACGGCGCGAGTTCGCAAATGCGCGGAGCGGCTGGCGTGATCTTGCGCATGCACGGACTGGCTGGCGTATTTCCGTGCATCCGCAGACCAGCCGGTGTATTTCCATGCATGCACGGGGGTTCCCTTCTCCGCGCCGGCCCCCGAGCAATATAGCGGAGCCCTACAGGGGCCTGGCGCAGAGGAAAGAGCCCCCCCATGGAACAAGCCTACCCGCAGATCGGTAGGCCCCAATTGTGGGCCAGGCCACCATGGGGGGTGCCCCCAGGGTTGGATCCCCCACGGACCCCCCACCGAGGACCACCCCCGCATACTCATGTGCCGGGTCCCGCCGTGCATGAGGTGAGTAATTCATGCTAGCGGGATTGGCCAAAACTGGACGGGCGCTCGACCCATCGGGGCCCGGAGAATCGCCGGGGGTCCCGCTATCAACGGCCCCCGACCGGTGTGGCAGAAATCCCGCTGCTGCCCGAAAAACGGCACCGGGGAATAGGGCATCCGGCGCGGGGCGGGATTCGCGCCTCCCCCCGGGGATTCTCCGACCCGGAGGGGGGGTCGAAGAATCTTGGCTATGATTTCTCTTTCACGTATCCATGTTAACTCTTCCAAATAATATTCTGATTCTCTAAGTGCCCAATTACCAAATCCCTAATAATAGATTCTAGCATATTACACGAATAACGATGTATATAATGGGGGCGGCACTGGTTTGAGCACAACCAACCAACCTTGTAATGAGATATCATTTTATCATGAACTGATAAACAGTGATGACAGATTGGGTAAAAAATAAATTTGAAATGCCACTGATGATATTTTGCTACAGAATCAGGATCTGCACATACTAAGACATTGGGCATTAGTGGGCTGCAGCCAGGGCAGGGGACACATTTGTACGGATGCCAGTTTACCAGAGGTTAGGTTGCACATGAGTTCTGCAGCAGAAGACTCAGTTGAGCACTTGGATGGAGTTGCCTAAACATGGGACATGCACAACAAATTCTGGATGTACTGGGAAACCTGCCAGAAAGCCTATACCAACCTGACACAGGGCTTTGATCAGAGCCTGGTGCCATCCTTTTCAGCATGTAAGTGGGTGGCCAACTCCATTCACAGGTTTATGGACCTAACTGTTGCATATTTTATATATTTTAGAGCAATGCAGAGATTAAACTAGTTTCTAAGAGGGTAACAGGTTTATTTACAAGGGCTTTAAAATATCTCTGCCATCACAAAATGTCTGCACTCATGCATTCAGTTCAGCTTCCAAGTAGCTTCTGATCTGTCTGTTTACTTTGCTCTGAGTCCACAATCAGGCTCAACCAATCAAGCATAATGAGCATAGATCAGTTCCCAGTCTCACATAATCAAACACAGAACATTTGACCCGTTGAACGCCACACCAACCATAATGCTGCATCTGATGGCTGATGTCACAACCTCCATTACAGCACAAGCAGCAGGTACTCAACATGAAATGAAAAATGAAATGAAAATCGCCTATTGTCACGAGTAGTCTTCAATGAAGTTACTGTCAAAAGCCCCCAGTCGCCACATTCCGGCGCCTGTCTGGGGAGGTTGGTACGGGAATTGAACCGTGCTGCTGGCCTGCTTGGTCTGCTTTAAAAGCCAGTGATTTAGCATTGTGAGCCAAACCAGCCCCGCTACTGAATGCCGCTACAAAAGTTCAGGCAGCTACCATCATGCCAATCGATCAGTGTGCAAAAGGGCTTGCAAGGACTCATGGCAATCCAAAACTCTGTCCACCTACAGATTACCAGGATTACTGACGCACTGCCTCAGGGGAATGGCAATGACTCCATGGAGCACAAATATGCTGTCCTCCTTCCAACCTTGCTACTTTGCCAATGCCCTAGCAGTTTTTGTCAGTAAGCCAGGCTGCGGCTGTCAGTCTGTCCACCCTTAGGTTTGTCACGGTAGCTCTTGTCATGATGACCTCCTGACTTGGTAAAAATGCCGATGGAGGTGAAAAGTTAGGAGTGACCCATTTGATCTCTAAGTGTATCCTGCCACTGGCAATGTGACAAGGTGACAGGAAGATCTCATGCACCCCATCCTGGTACCTCAACCCACCATTGTGCCGATGATCTAACCTCCCCGTCTGTTGCCATGGGCTGGGAAAATTCAACCCTTGGTATTCAGGATGATTTGGATGTCCTTACACATAAATCGAGAGAAATTAACATACAATTAGGCAGCAATTAGGAACAAAAAGGGTCTGTTAGCCTTTATTGCAATATAAGGGTGAAGTGATCTTATGGCAATTGTATAGTTGTTGCTGAAAAAAGTGGTGTTGCAATGTAGAATGCACCAGGGGACAGTTACCTGCCGAACCTTTTTTAATAAGGCACGGGGAGTCCACAGTGAGATTAAAATAAAGACATTTATTTTACAACAGTTCATGCATGAGGTTGGGTCAACCTCATCGGGTACTATCTCTCTTGTTGATCAATTCCATACTGGCCTACCTTTTATACAGATACGGATAAGGTACCCCGCCCATGGTGGGGGATCTTGTACACCCCAAGGAGCATGGGAGGACAATCATCCCCACACCATGGGCTGGCTTCTCCACAAATGGGGCTATGGCCCCACGCTGGCATAAAAATACTGGCGGATCACGCCAGACATTCCTTAAAACAATTAAGAGCTAATCACCTACCTGCAGGGGGCTGGCAGGGCTGCGGATACGGGGCCCAACTCTTCAGGTTCAGAGTCCGCGCATGTGCACGGCGGCAGCCTCAAGTGGCCGAGCCAAACGCGATGGTGGACATAGCGGACCTGGACCAACAAACAAGGTCCCAACGATCTGCCCCGCGCCGCTCCATCTAACCTGCCCGATCGCTGCCTGGCTACCCATAAGGCCCTCCCCCCCCCATATATGATTGATCCCTCTGCGCCCCCACCAGGGCGGCTGCGGACTGAGTCCCAACTGGCAGAGCTGCCGTCAGTCAAACACAGGGATGGAACACGATGTGTCACCTGGCCCATCAACCCAAGGCCCGAATAGCTGCGGTTCCTTCCAAGCCACAAAGGGACCCCGTGGGGGGTGGCACCTGACAACATTCAGCTCACATCATGTATCTCCTGAATGCCCACATCTGAAGCAGCCACAGTAACCATCAGCATGTCTCCAAAAAGTCACAGCCTCACTTCCCGCAAACTAACTGGTCGCAGAGCAAGTCAGTCAATACAATGCTGTACTCACAAGACTCGGCAAAGTCCAGCAGCAAACTCGCAATGGACTCTCCGGTGAACCGTAGCACCGCATTGGACCTGTATCGCAAAACAATGTTGGACAGAGACGAGTGGAAACATCACACCAGCAATATGATGAGCGGATCAAATGGCACCGTATCCAGCGCTGCCGGAAACGTGAGGCCCCGCCACACTCCAAACGTATGCGTTCAACAGGCCGGCAATATAATCTCGGTCCGTGCTCATTTCCCGAACAGGAACAACGCAAACCAACCCAGACCAGACCACAGTCCAAAAAAAGTTTGAGGAGGTGGCTCAGCTGGACGGGTTGCATGTCGACAGCTCCAGTTTTATCCTCATTGCCCGTTTAACAAGGCATATGGGGAGTCCACCGCGAGATTAAAATAAAGGCATTTATTTTTCAACAGTTCATACATAAGGCCCGGTCAACCTTACCGAGCACTCTCTCTCGTTGTTCAGTTCCACACTGGCCAACCTTTAATACAGATATGGATAAGATATCCTGCCCCCAACAGGGGCGTTTGTACTCCCCGAGGAGCACGGGGAAATAATCATTCCAACACCGCATGTCCCGTGCTGGTTAGTACACTTTTGTTCAAATTCAAACCAGGCAGGCCGACTCTGATTGTTCAAGCCATCGCCATGGGGAATGAATCAGGGAATGGTAGTCTCCTGAGCTTTTGTTTAGTTGCAAAACATGCAATGTGTGGACATGCTCATTCTCATCCGATAAAAATTGTTAGTTCTCTTTGCTCTTGACATTCTTGAGAACTGTCCTGATGCGTGCAAGACAAAAAGCTTTGACAGCAGGTTCCTTTTTTTTTTTAGCAATACCCATGTTCACAACAAAATTTCTCTGGACTAATCCCTGGGATCAGAGGATTGTCCTCTCAGGGTGGCACGACAGCACAGTGGCTAGCACTGTTGTTTCACAGTGCTAGTGTCCCAGGTTCGATTCGCATCTTGAATGACCGTCTGTGCGGAGTCTGCACACTCTCACTGTGTCTACGTGGGTTTCCTCCGGCTGCTCCAGTTTCCTTCCACAAGTCCCGAAAGACATGCTTGTTAGGTCATTTGGACATTCTGAATTCTCCCTCTGCGTACCCGGACAGGCGCCGGGATGTGGCGAATGAGTGCTTTTCACAGTAACTTAATTGCAGTGTTAATGTAGCCTACTTGTGACAATAAAGATTATTATTAGAAAAGATTGAGTAGAGACCTTTCTTTTACTGGGTTGAGGATAATGAGAGGTGATCTCATTGAATCATATACAATTCTTAAGTGGCTTGACAGGGTAGATGTTTCTACTGACTGTGGGAATATAGAACATGGTGTGGCTGGCACTACTGCCTCACAGCGCCAGGGACCCAGGTTTAATTCCAACATTGGGTAACTGTCTGCGTGGAGTTTGTATGTTCTCCTTATGTCTGCATGACTTTCCTCTAAGTGCTCCGGTTTCCTCCCACAGTCCAAAGATGTGCATGTTAGGTTGATTGGCCATGCTAAAATGCTACTTAGCACCAAAAAGGTTAGTTGGGGTGACGGGAATAGGGTAGGTGTGTGGGCCTAGTTAGGGCATGCCTTCGGCGGGTCGGTGCAGACTCGGTGGGCCAAGTAGTCTCCTTCTGCACTGTAGGGATTCTGTGATTCTGTGAGTCACAGTCTCAAAATAAGGAGTCGGCCATAAGGCACTGAGGTGAGGAGAAATGTCATCCCTCTAGGTCCAGTAAACCTTTGGAATTCTCTACTTCAGATGACTATGGATGCTCAGTCATTGGGTATATTCAAAATAGTGTTCAGTCGATTTTTGGAAATAAGTGATATGGGGTTACTCAGAAAGTATTCACCTGAGGAAGGAGCTGCGCTCCAAAAGCTAGTGATTCAAAACAAACCTGTTGGACTTTAACCTGGTGTTGTAAGACTTCTTACTCAGAAAGTATAGAAGGTCATCAATGATCTTATTGAATAGCAGAGCGGACTCGAAGGGTCAAATGGCTCCAATTATTTCTAATGTTCATTTGTAAGTACATTCTAACATCCCTGCATTCACAGCTTGCTGAATAACTGTGCTCAATATTCATTTTAAATAATTGATGATCAACAGTTACTTTTACAACTTGCCATTTCTCTGAACATCCCAATTTTTTTAAAGTTTAAATATTTGAAAACCAAAATCTGACCAAGGCATGTTGAAAATGCCTCCGTTTCACTAGTTAAATTGCAAGACTGTTCACATTGTATTTCCTTTCATTTGAATTCATTGCTACCCTAATTTTCTGCAGATTTCTGCTTCATTATATATCTATATGCATGCCTCGGGCAAATGAAAATGGATAATAAAAAGTAATTGTACCTTTCCCAGTTTGATCAGGGTAACTTTGCAATGGATTGTTTTCTGACCACAAGGGGGCAATTGCAGCACTGAAAGAAGGAAAATAGTTGCTTTGTGAAGTTGACTTCTTTTTATGTTGTTCAGTAAATCCCAGTCTATAAAATCGGAAATGGTCAAAAGTAAAATAACATCCATGTCCAGTGGTTGCTATGCAACGTAGCAGAAATACAGTTACAAATTCAGTTCAAATAGCTGAAAAATATTATACACTGCTGAAGTTATTTATATATAAAACTAGATTTGCTTTTCCCATTTTTGACGTTAATCAAAATGATTTAGAAAGACTAAATATAAGCATATTAATATACTGCTATTTTTCCCAGAAGAATGCTGTTAAAATTGCTTGATTTTCATTTGACTTTTAGTCAGCTGGCTCCCTAAATGTCAAACCCGATAGCCTGGAAAGATGCTGGTAACATGTTTAGTATGAATGGATTCAGTTCCCTTACTTTTAATGACTCTGTTATCCTAGAACTAATAATTACCTCCAAGATTGGAATTGTTCTCTCTGATTACAGTAGGGATCTCTGCATGGTAAAGACAATTTTCTTGGATACAAATATTCGGAGTCCAATCCGCAGAAGGCTGACGTGAATTCCTACTTATATCCAACAATGAGCGTGAATTCTCTTGTACACTATTGCTCCATTAACATGTTTAGATAATTTCCTGTCTGACATTCACCCACTTAAATCAGTTAACACTTGTCGAGATAGTGCAGAGTGGAAATTAAATGCAGCGGGCAGCTAACATGTGAGAGTTTAAATTATTATTTTAGCAACATTAGGTATTGCCATCTATGCTATTTTAGTTTTTTTCAGGTTGTTTATAATCATTTTTAGTTCATGCAAAAAAGATTAAAACAAAAAGTACATTGCTAGTATATTGTTATATAAAAAAGCAGAGTCTGACTTCAAGTGATGGATTTTTAGGCATTGCCACGTCCATCAATGTCATCCAACAAGCTGACATTTTAGGTATTTTCGAAGATTATCCTGACTTGAAATAAACAAATAAGTTCTCATATGCAAGTATTAAAAGCAGCAATTTTCTGAGAGTCAAATTCATGCTAAATCAATAAAAAAATTGTCATTCATTGCTTCTTCAGTTGTCTTCTCTCTCACGTTTTCATTTCCTTCTCCTTTTTGCTTGCATCAAGTTCCTCTTAGTCTGTTTTATTATTTTCTCACCACATTGCTCTTTCATACTCACCTTTAGTCAGCCTTCCCCATTTAAGGCTTCATTAAATCATAGTTTCTCCAATGCCTAAGATATGAATTTGAATTTTGTTATTTTTAACCTTTGTTAATCGGTGCTCCCTGCTTCTCTGGACCATAATGAAAATTCTCCTCAGTAAAGTAAGGACTCATATTGGTTCGTAGCAGAATGGAGCAATATATGCTTTATCTTAAACCTCACTGTAAATTAGTCACCAAAGTTCAGCCAGAAACAGTTGCAATAGAGGCATGAGTTGACAGCACTGAAAACAGAATATTTAACATGTGAATTAGTGCTTTTTATTATTTTCCTAAATGATAATTATATTTGCAAAATTTAACCTGTTTTGCAAATTGCTTCAGCTAAAAAGTAATCTAGTTTGGATGCCTGATACTAAAAGTGCAATAATTGTTATATGATGTATGAAAAATCTCTCAGTGAAGCTTTTAAGCTTGCAGAGTGATTGTATACATTGCTAGTTTGTTCTCAAAAACTGATCTGATTTATTTTGGAATGAATCTATAGACAAGGTCTGGACTGAACAAGATCGGTACTTAATCATTGCAGATTCGAAAAACGTGTAGCAGCGTGAGTTGGCACTTTGTCATTTTAGTTATAACTGGGAGGCTGGGGGGGGGGGGGGGGGGGGGGGTAATAAAAGGACCCTTGGTGAAATAAATGTTGTTAGTCTTAGTTCAGTTTTGTAAGATTTCATAACTTGCCTGCCAGTGCATTGGGCGTTGGATTTTAATTCCACCAATACCACCGCTCTCATCTGCCTATCTGTTACTCATAGACCGGTCAGCCTTGCCATTACTGAAAACTTACTCTGTCTGGTCTTAGAACAAGCTTGAGGGGCTGAATGGTGTACTCCTGCGTTTATGTTCCTATGTTCTTCCTGGTTTTAACAGCCAGGCAGCTGCCTCTTCTTAACTTTCCTATTGAGGTTATTTTGATCAGGAACTTGACGAGTGGCATGCTCATGGGGCCTAGTTGTTAAAATACGGATGGGGAACCTCTCCCTAAGATGAGTTCCCACTAGCACTTCAAATTGATCTCTAGATTTGACATCAATTGTCAGTCTCACTCTGAGCCCAATAGATAGTTCATGTGGGAAATTATAATGTTACTTGTTGCAAAAAGGTTCCTTTATTAGATTATGGTTAAGGCACATTATCGAAGTAGCATGGAAGATTTATCTTGCTCCTCTCCTTTTTGGAAAGATTCAATATTGATGTGAGTACAAAATATGGAAAACTTCCAGCACTATAATCACTCATTTAAAAATTATGAGATTCACAACTGTTCCTTTAATACAAAAACAAGATAAAGGAAAAAAATGATAATGGATGCTGCTGACTCATTTAATTCAGAAAATTAAGTAATGCCTTTGCAAGCAAATGTCCTTCCAGGTTATTGTTCACTATTAAACTAAAAAAACTTGAAGACTGAACAGATGGGGAACAATTATATCAGGTCGTTGACTGGAATAAAATAATGCAAGTATATTTTATTTTGGTGCATTTAAATTATAAATACAAAGCATATATTTTGATCCTGAGTGAATAATAGTTATTAAGAAAGAAATTCATTTTTTGCTTCAACAATCTTAACCTCAGTGCATTTGTTCTGGATAATTTGATAAAAAAATGAAATGACTCAATGTTTGTTGACAAAATCTTTTTTTCCGTATAAACAGAAGTTAACTCGAATTAATGTAGATGGCAAGGTAGGTGGTTAAGTGTTTCACATTTAATAAGCCAAACTGCTAAAGATTACCCTGGATACCTTGGGCAGATTTTCCCTGTCTGCTTCTGAATCCCACCATCAGGCTGAAACGGAGGTTAGAAGCCCACACTGTGTGGGGAACAATCACTATTGTCAGGGCACCAATTAATGGCCAGAGGGAAGTCTTGCCATCCAATTAAGGATGGCAAGCAGATTCTCAAAGCTGGAGGGAAAAGCAAAGATATTTCAGCTTGAAAGGAGCAGCAGCTGTGTGTTGAGAGTGGCTGCTCTTGACATCAAAGTAGCATTTGCCCGAATGTGGCACCAAGGAGCTCGAGCTAAATGGAAATCGGGGGGGGGGAACCCTCCGTTGGTTAGAGTCTTACCTAGCAAAAAGGAAGAGGGCTGTGGTTGTTGGATGTCAAGCATCTCAGCCCCAGGAAATTGCTACAGGATTTCCTCTGGGTAGTGTCCTGGACACAACCACCTTCAGCTACTTCATCAATTATCTTCTCTCCAACATATGATATGAAGTGGGGATGTTTGCTGATGATTACACAATGTCCAACACCATTCACAACTCCTCAGACACTGAAGCATTCCATGTTCATATGTAGTAAGACCTGGACAACATTAAGGCTTGGCCTGACAGGTGGCAAATAACAATGATGTCATACAATTGCCAGGCAACAACCATCTCCAATGAGAGAGAACCTAATCATCTCCCCTTGACATTCAATAGCATTACCATCACTGTATGCCCCAATAGCCGGGGGAACCATTGACCAGAAAATTAACTAGACTTGACAAATAAATACTGTGGCTACAAGAGAAGCTCAGAGGCTATGAATTCTGTGGCGAGTAACTCACCTCTTGACCCCAGAAGCCTGACCGTCACCTGTAAGGCACAAATCAGGAGTGCACTGAAGTACTTTCCATTTGACTGGATGAGTGCAGCTCCAACAACGCTTAAGTAGCTCAACATCATCCAGGGCAAAGCAGCCCGCTATACTGGCACCCCATCCTCCACTTTGGATGGGATTTACCTGCTGTTCACATCGACGGGATATTCCAGACCCACTGATGAAATCCTGTTGACAACTGTGGGGCCAGAAAATCCCGCTGGTGGGCCACTTCCTTTGCCAAGAAAAACGCAGCAGGTTGCACGGTAAATCCCGCCCTTTATATATTCCACCACTGATGCACAGTAACTGCAGTGTGTACTATCTACAAGATGCACTGCAGCAACTCACTAAGGTTCCTTTAACTACATTTTCCAAGCCCATGGTCTCTTGTCACCTCAAGGACAAAGGCAGCAGGTGCATGGGAACACCATCACGTGCAGGTTCCCCTCTATGTCACTCACCATGCTGACTTGAAAGTATATAGCTATTCCTTTACTGTTGCTGGGTCAAAATCCTGGAACTCTCTCCCTATGTGGTGTACCTACACCACATGGACTGCAGAGGTTTATGAAGGCAGTTAAGCAGCACCTTCATGCGAGCAATTAGGGATGAACAATAAATGCTTCCCTGTTCAGGGATGCTCACAAGAATAAAAGAAAAGCCTGCAATAAGGGAAAGGTTCAAGATGGAGATGCCTTCCATCCAACTTCTAAAAATTTATAGTAAAAATCACTTTTGCAGCCAGTGATTTATTTCCATTACTGTGGGACTATTCAGGATGGGGCAACCCCAGAACCCATCCATTGAGAGACTTATGGCTGCCTTGGCACCCAGGCAGGAAGGGAAGAACTGTATGCTTGCTTAGAGTGCTGGAGTCTGCCACCATGAGGCCATCTTCAGGCTCCTAAATTACTTCCTGTTGTCCGTGGCAACTTGGAGGCTATAGATGGCATCCTTTAATTTAACTTAAGTGATCCTTAATGAGCGAAGTCATGGGTAACCCTTCCACCCCTTCCCCCTTGGCGAATTCCTTGAATTTAATTAATAAAGAAAGTTAAATTCTGAGGAGGAATTTCTTTTGTATAATCATTTTGACAGTTTTGCAGGGCGAAAGCCTTGAAATGGTGAGAAAAGATACAGTGAAGAACCAATATTAAGAACCTCCTTGGACCATCGCTCAGCGAATGGTGAAACTCTTATATTCAGAAAGCACAGTTGTCGGTCACCAGCTTGTGTTGAATGATCTCTCTTAATAAGAATCAATTTCACGAGTACTGAAAGGAAGCCCCTAGGCAATTGAGGAAAATGGGATGATGAAGGACGACAAACTAATAACACACAGTTCTTCATTGATTAGCCATTGATTAACTATTATTTTCTTAAAATGACAAAAAAAGCTTGGGAAAAGGTAACTGAAGCCTATTATTTACTTATAACTCAAGGAGAGGAAGATTTCCTCAAGGCAAGTTCCAGTGGCTGGGTTGTATAACTAGGCAAGAATGAAGCTCATAAATCAAAGCTATCACTCCTAATTTGTTTGAATTACAGTCATAGCGCTGAATTTTATCAGCTCTTGAAGGATGAACTGGGAGGTGGGAAGGCTGACAAAATGGTTTGGAAAAGCATAGGTAGCATGCCAAACATTTCCTATTGCCATGTGTGGTGCCAATGAAGATGGAAGACAAACCACCCGCCTGGAGCCCAATTGAGCCACTTAGTTGGCCAATTAATGGCCAATTCCTGCCTATGCGGACATTTTGCCAGTGGCGAGGGAGCCCGCCACCACCTGTGGACACCATCCAGTGAAATCTGGCAGCCTGCCAGCAGTGCCCAAGTGTTTGGAGGGGGGGGGGGGGGGGGGTGGAGGGGGGGATTCTTATATTCTTTGTCCCAAAGTGTAGCATCTCAGTGGCAGTGACTGTTCCCAAAACAACGGTGCTGTCAATTCACTGGAAATCACCTCCCTCCACTGCTTACCAGGCCTCCTCTAACTTCACTTCGCTAACTTTGAATGTGCCGCCCATCATACTGTCCTCATCCCATAGATGCAGCCCAGCAATGGCCACCATTGCTTCTGAGCTGGCGGCCTGCTGATTGGGTCTGCAGTTCTTAGCCTCTATTGTTAACCGGGCTGGCAGTCGCTTAATTGTGGCAACAAACAGGTCAGAGGATCATCGAATTTACAGTGCAGAAGGAGGCCATTCGGCCCTTAGAGTCTGCACTGGTTCTTGGAAAGAGCACTGTACCTCAGCAATCACCTCCACCCTATCCCCATAACCCAGTAACCCACCTAACCTTTTTGTTTTTGGACACTAAGGGCAATTTAACATGGCCGATCCACCTAACCTGCACATCTTTGGACTGTGGAATGAAACCAGAGCACCCGGCGGAAACCTACGCAGACACGGGAAGAACGTGCAGACTCTGCACAGGCAGTGACACAAGTCAGGGAATTGAACCTGCTCCCTGGAGGTGTGAAGCAACAGTGCTAACCACTGTGCTACCGTGCCGCCCTGAAGGCCCTGCCGCCTGCCGAAGTAGAGTTGACCCTGCTTTTGACCCGTGTCCTGCCGCCTCTGAAAAATATAGCCCAAAGAGTCATGACGTACAGAAGGCGAGACAGATGTGGGGTACTCTTCAGGTTGCTACCCTCCAGTAGCAGCGATGACCTCTGTGGCCTGTAGCGAGGCTTGCACAGGGATGGATACTCTACTTCTAAGGTGATCCAGGTCTTTCCTCACAACTTAATCCTGGACCTTCAGTTAAAAATAATCGCTATTGTCACAAGTAGGTTTCAATGAAGTTACTGTGAAAAGCCCCTAGTCGCCACATTCCGGCGCCTATTCAGGGAGGCCGGTACGGGAATTGAACCCGTGCTGCTGGCATTGATCTGCATTACAAGGCAGCTATTTAGCCCACTGTGCTAAACCAGCCCCCAGTTTGTAGGATATTGGCCCTGTTTTCTCCATTATGACTCCAAGGACCCATCTTGAAGTCCCTCACACAGACCAGATCACCTGTGTTGAATATTCTTTCAGTTCTTGCAAAGTTATAATTTATTTTATGGCTCTTTGTTGGGACTCCCAGCTAGGTTTGGGAATAGTAGGCTTTATCTCATATAAAGTTGTCATCCCATTAACAGTTCTGCTGAGGCAATTACTGTAGTAGAATGAGGAGTGGTCCTATAATCGACTGAACAAACGTGCTAATTTGGTCTCTATGGATGCTGCCAGTTGTTTTTTCGTGTCTATTTCAGAGGTCTGCTCTGCCCGTTCTCCCAGCCCATTTGACGATGGGTGATAATGGTGCTGTTCTAATGTGTCTAATGACATTGGATTGCAAGAAGCTTTGGAACTCACTACTGGTGAAGGCAGTGCCATTGTTGAAAACCAGGACTTCCCGTATGCCATGTGTGCAAAAACTCTATCGTAGTTTCTTGATTGTAGCGAGGGAGGTTGTGGAGCCCATGCGGTGTATCTCCAATCATTTGGGGTGTGCAACTATCAGAATCAAAAATATGGAACCCATTAAAGCTAGGCAAAGTCCACACATACCCATGCCTGTGACCTACCTGGCCACTCCAATGGGAGTATGGAGGTTGAAGAAAGGACTTTTTAATTGTCCTACCATGAATTGCATTGCTTCACCAAGTCCGCAATGACTGAGTCAAGACTGGGCCATCAGACGTAGCTCCTGGTGAGCATTTTCATTTTATAGACCCCAGGGTGGCCATTATGTTCTGTTAGTATCAGGTACTGCCCTGGGTGGGGACTACCCAGGCCCCCAAACTAATTATATTGTCCTCAACATTGAGTTCATCTTTCTTGGTCAGGTAAGGTTTCATATCGTCTGAGGGTTATCCTCACACTCTGCCATTCAGGATAAAATGCTTCAATTTTGTTGGTGTTGGATCCTTTTGCATCCAGACCTTGATCTGCTTTGCTGACACTGGAAATGTCTCTAAAAACGTTAGGTCATCATGACCTCTTCCATTACTAACAAGGGAGCCAGACTTGTGGGTAGCGGGAGGCAACTCAAGGCATCAGTGCTAGCTATTCGAGTTCCAGGGTGGTGCTCTAACAGATATTCATAAGCTGCAAATCACAGGGCCCAATGCTGTATCCTGGCAGAGGCGTAAGTCTTTTCCTCCTTAAAATGTCCCAATGAGGGCTCGCAGTCGGTCATTATTATGAAACACCTGCCATAGATGAAACGTTTTTTACACCAAACACAATATCCAAGCCCTCTTTCTTGATTTGAGAATACTTTCGCTCGGCATCCGAGAGAATCCTGAATGTGTAGGCAATGGCCCTTTCTCTCCTGTCTTTCCAGCGGTGGGGAAGTACCATCCCAATGCCCTAAGGGGAAGCATCAAATGTCATGATGAGTTCATAGAATTGTAGAATTTACAGTGCAGAAGGAGGCCATTCAGCACATCGAGTCTACGCCAGCCCTTGAAAGAACACCCCACTTAAGCCCACGCCTCCACCCTATTCCCGTAACCCAGTAACCTCACCTAACCTTTTGGACACAAAGGGGCAATTTAAACTAAGCCCAAGAAGGATTTCAATTCTGTGGTGTTTCTTGGAGTTGATGCTTCCCTGATGGCCCTCACCTTGCCCGCCATATAGGGCACTTTGCTTGCTTGGAAAACATATTTTTCCCTTTTTAGATGTACCCCAGCTTTCCAAAATCGCCGCAAGACCTCTTCTAGGTTTGCCAGATGCTCTCGTTCTGATGTCCCCGTGACCAGAGCATCATCCAAGCACCCCAACTTTGGGTACCCCTTGGAGTATGTTGTCTATGATCCACTGGAAAAAAGCGCACACTGACGAGCAAGCGAGTATACTCATATAGGCCCTTGAGCGTGTTGATCGTAATGCATTTGTGGGAAAGCCTGTAAAATTCAAGTTGAAGATAGGTAGGGCTGATCTCTAACTTGGTGAACTTCTGGCCTCCTTCTAGCTTGGAATATAGGTCTTCTATTCCCGGCATGGGGCATCTATGCAGTTTGGAAATCTAATTGACCATAACGTTATAATCCCGCAGAGGTGGACCGATTTATCCGGCTTAAGGAAGGGAACAACAGGCACTGCCCACTCTGCAAATTGCACCGGTCTTATTACACCTAGATTTTACAGGTGCCCGAGCTCCGTCTGTACCTTCTCCAACAGGGAATATAGAATCAGTCTTGCTCTGAAATATTTACGCATAGCATTGGGGTCAACAGCACAGTGGGTAGCACCATTGCTTCACAGTTCTAGGGTCCCAGGTTCGATACCCGGCTTGGATCACTGTCTGTATGGAGTATGCACGTTCTCCCTGTGTCCACGTGGGTTTCCACCGGGTGCTCGGTTTCCTCCCACAATGTCATTTGGACATTCTGAATTCTTCCTCTGTATACCTGAACAGGGGCCGGAATGTGGAGACTAGGGGCTTTTCACAGCAACTTCATTGCAGTGTTAATGTAAGCCTACTTGTGACAATAAAGATTATTAAAAAAAAGGTTATTAAAACATAAATTTTGGCTCTGACTCCTTTTATTTTTCTAAGATTCCTGGAAGACATCAGAGTATTTGCTGCTGACTTCATACAGTTCTCCTGTGTCTAGCCTGCAAACCTCTAGCCAGTTCAGCCTGATCCACTGGAGCCAATCTCTCTCCATAAGACTTGGTCCCTGATCCCATTGTGGTGCCCTCAATCCACAAAGGTTCCCCCATGTAGGTGGTTAGTATGGACTAGTGCCTTCTAAACTCAAGGGTTGGACACTAATTTGGAGATGATCAAATGTCTGCTCTCCAATGACAGAGGTGGCAGGCTCCATATCCACCTCCATTTTCAATGGTGACCATTTACTATCAGTTCCATCATTATTGGGGCAACCTTAGTCACAAAGATGTGGGCCGGGGTTCTCCGAGCCTATACCGGGTCGGAGAATCGCCGGGGGGGGGGACGCAAATCCCGCCATGCCACTCAAACAGCGGGCCTTGGAAAGAGCACTCTACTTAAGCCCACACCTCCACCCTATTCCCGTAACCCAGTAACTCCACCTAAACTTTTTTGGACATTAAGGGAGAATTTATCATGGCGAATCCACCTAACCTGCACATCTTTAGACACGGGGTGAATGTGCAAACTCCACAGAGACAGTGAACCATGCTGGGAATCGAACCTGGGATGCTGGAGCTGTGAAGCACTGTGCTATCGCACTTTCATGGGTTGTGCACATATTGCCGATTCCTATAGCTTTGCCTTGGCTGTGCCCTTTTAGAGTGGTTACAATAGTCTATCATCTGACATCTGCAACCTTCCAGAGTGGGTTCCCTAGCATCCTTAAGACTGTTATAATATTTCCTTGACTGCCAGGGGACACGAGTTGAGCTCTGCTTTGGTGATGGACTATACACAAGCGTCTTCAGTTTTGGAATGGTCACTTTTATATGAGGCCCCTCCTCCTAGCCAGAGCATTGATGTTTTATCTTTTAACAAGTGGCGATATGGTGGCACTGTGGTTAGCACTGCTACCTCACAGTGCCAGGGATCTGCGTTCAATTCTGTCCTTGGGAGACTGTGTGAAGTTTGCACTTTTTCCCCATGTCTGCGTGGGTTTCCTCTGAGTCCCAACAGTCCAAAGATGTGCAGTTTGGGTGAATTTGCCCTGCTAAATTGCCCCTTAGTGTCCAAAAGATTAGGTGAGGTTACTGGGTTATGGAAATAGGGTCGGGGCATGGTCAAGGTAGGGTACCCTTTCCAAGGGTCAGTGCAGACTCGATGGGCCAAATGGCCTCCTTCTGCACTGCAGTGATTCTATGATTCTGAGGAGATTGCTGTCTGATGCCCCTTGTCGCTTCTGAGCCCTTTTTTCTCCATTTCCCAGTGATAGGAATAGCTGAATGATCCAGGTTGGGTTCTGCCAGTAATTGTTTTTGAATGGGCACTTTGTTTATTCCGCACACCAATCCGCCTCACATCTCGGTCGGCAATGGGTTGAATTCACGATATTCTGGCAGTTTCTGTAATCTGTTCAAAAATTCACTGACATGTTCCTGCCGGGTTCTCCCTGTCGTGTTGAAGCGATATCTCTGGAGGATTATAGAGGGTTTTAGGTCATTGTGATTTTGCACGAGGTCTGTGAGCTCATCAAAGGTTTTCGAGCGAGGGCAGCTGGGTAAGGTTACGCTTTTTATCACACTGAATGCCAGGGCCCCGCTTGCTGTCAACAGAATCACTTTCTGTTTCACATCTCCCATAAAGTTATTAGCCCAGAAAAAGTAAGCATGAGTTCCATGTATCGGACTCAGTCTTCTCCCTTAATGTCATCGTGTTCGGGTTGACCGAAGAGAGGCGTCTTGTTTCTTACCAGAGAAACTGCTCGCTTTGACTTTGAAATTGCTTGGGAAAACGTGTTTTTACTCATCGTGGCCACTGTAATAACTTTGCCAAGGCTAATTTTCCAACAACAAATCACTTTATTGTGGTAATGAGAAAGGCCACTTCCGTTACTTACATCATATGCACCCAAGCTCGGGGACCTATGGAGGTATCGGTCCAGGTTGGAACAGTGGATTTTACGCTCCCACCATACATTTCCTGGTGAGCGAACCACTGCCTGCTTAATTGGGGAATTGACAATTCACAAAGCCCGCGGGGAGATATATTGATGATCCCCTGTATCCTTCGCGGCCACCATAACATTAGGCAGGTTCTGCAGAGAGAGAACGAGAGCTGAGATGTCATTTCAATGACCCCTTTATCAGAACTGGCTCGGAAGATTAGAGTGGATGAGGGAAGTAGCAAATTTGAGATTGTTGATGCTATGCTGGTAACTCAATGAAAAGCCCAAGAGGGGGTAAGAGGTCCTAGAGGGGGGTCCAGGTGGAGGGAGAACACTGGAGATAGGTAAAAGGGTCCAGTTTGCAGGGGGGAGGGAGACCTGTCCACTTTTTATCCATCATGTAAATACAATCAATTCACATCCTCCCAATACTGGAAAACCTCTGGAGGAACAAGGCAACTCACACATTTCTTGCACTCATCTGCATGTGTGGATGTCAGAGGTTGCTCCACAATTTAGTTAAATCTCATCATTGCTTTTACTGATTAAGATTTTGGCCCTTGTTTTTTAGGTAGTTTTCTTTGCAATAAACACTGGTGGACTTTCCATTCATTCAAAATGCTCAATAGCTGAGATTTTGCCCTCTGGAGAAATTCCAATCAGAAGTGGGGAGATGCTACCGTGGCATATTGGGAGGAAAGCTTTTGCAGGGCTCAGAAGCTTACATCAGTTTAAAAGCATGGTCATTCGCCAAACTGGAGCAGCGCACAAAGGTTTGTTGACAAAAATATATGCCATATCTACAGGTTCGCTGCTGGAGATTTCAAGATAGCTGAGAGATAAGGCAGAGTATTGAAGTCCTGTTTGCTATGGGGCAGAATAGTCATCACAAAACATTATGCAGGGACGGTGGGCAAACAGTAGTTGCAGTCAGTGCTAACATCGACACTGATATGTTGCAACATATTGTTGGAACTTTTTTAACGGTTTTGCCAAGGTAAGGTGAGAGAGATAAAAACATCTTACAAAAAATGCACAGTACGAAGAATATCTAATATAGGTCCTAGAGGGGGGTCCAGGTGGAGGGAGAACACTGGAGATAGGTAAAAGGGTCCAGTTTGCAGGGGGGAGGGAGACCTGTCCACTTTTTATCCATCATGTAAATACAATCAATTCACATCCTCCCATTATATTACATGTAATACAGGATGGGATTTACCAACTACCCCTCCGTGGGATTTCTCGTTGACAGAATCCCTCGTTGACGGGAAACCTGTGCCCCGGTGTGGGACTGGAATTTACCGCCGTGTTAACATTCGGTGAGTCCCGCCCACAGTGTAAATGTGTTTGAATTGCTCACTATCAATTTCCAGGGGAGTGTGATGTCCTTCAAACTTACAGCTGAGACAGAATCGCAGCATCGTCATGGCACAGAAGGAGGCCATTCAGCCCATCGTGTCTGCACCAGCTCTCCACACAAGCATTATGACTTAGTGCCATTTTCCCTGTTCCCCTGCAGATTGTTCCTATTCAAGCAATCATCTAATGCCCTCTTGAATGCGTGCATTGAGTCTGCCTCCACCACATTTCCAGACAGTGCTTTCCAGATGTGAACCACTCATTGTGTGAAAAAGATTTTGTCACATCACATTTGCTTCTTTTGAAAATCACTTTAAATCTGTGCTGCTAGGTTCTTGGTCCTTTTACGAGCATGAATACATTCCCCTATCTATTCTGTCCAGTCCTTTACCTGGAGTCTAATTGTTTTCTGCATGTACCTTATCATCAGACCAATGAACTCCGGGCTCTATTAAATCCCATGAAAATTAAAGGTCTGTAAAATCAGAGAAAGAACAGCTACCAGTCATAGCCTCACAAACTGGTCTCTCGTCCCCTTTGAGGGGGAAGTCCTCCAAAATCTGCAGGCCAAGGGAGGAAAATTTGTTCAGTTGGAGAAGCAAGAGGTCAGCTCCACCCGGAGGATCCTTCTTTTCCTTCCCATTTTTCAGTATCTCAGATTGCCCATCTACAAATACTATCGGGAAGCCCACATCATCCCTTATAATGAAAATGACATGTGAACTCTGCCCTTCAGAAGTCCATAGGAACTGCAGGGGCTCAAGAAGGTGGCTCGCAGCCACCTCCTCGAGGGCAGATAGGGTTGGGCAACAAATGCTGGCTTTGCCAAAGACACTAACATCCCATGAAAGAATAAAAACAAAACTGTTGATAGAAACATGGAAAATAGGAGCAGGAGTAGGCCATTCAGCCCTTCGAACCTGCTCTGACATTCAATATGATCATGGCTTACCCTGTATCTCAACACCATACTCCAGCACACTCCCCATACCCCAAGATATCTTTAGAGTCGAGGGGTGCGATACTCAGGCCACTCTGCACCAGAAAACCAGCCCACCAAGGTGCAGCATGGCCGGTGAAAGCCAAGAGACCTCGCTCCCAGGATCTACCCGGCTTGCAACACCTTGCGATATTAAACACAATCTCGGGAGACATTGCAAGTGGAATCCCACCCATAATGGTTGGGATCCCATTCGAGCAAATCTGCATATTAGAGCGAGGCAGTAAGCCTTACTCTAATGTGCAGATTCCCGAGGTACATGAGGCTTTGGGATTCAAACTCTTCGCCTTGGACGAGTGCAGTTTGGTACTGGTCCCCACAAACGGGGACCAGTGAAAACGGCACTCGTGGGGGTCTCCAAGGGGATCGGAGGCCCCCAGCTGCATGCCCTTTGGGCAGTGTAGTGCCCTGGCAGTGCTACCCGGGTGCCAGCCTGCAGTGCCAAGCTGTCATTTCTGCATGTGCGCTATCAGGCTGGGTGAGGGACGGGAGACCCTCCCATGTTGCGTTAGGGTTGAGGGAGGTCAGGGATTCTTTTCGGGGCATCAGAGATTGGAGCAGAATTTTAAAATGGCTTTGCAATCTCTTGGTACAATGGGGAGTTCTGGCGAGTGGAGCTCCCCATTGTAAAAAAATAGGCTATGTGTGACCTCGGTCGTCCGTTCACTGTGAGTGCCGGGACACATGTGTCTAAACATGCTTGTTCGGGGATCTTGTTCCCTTTTGGGAAGATCGTGCCCTAGAAGTCCATCTATATCTTCTGAAATATATTCAGTGTCCTGGTGCTTTTCCTCTTTCCCTCCTTTATATGTGTCGGAGGAAACAGAGCCAATCACCAATGGTTCCAGCTTGTCAGCATCTCAGAAAATATGCCATTGAGAGACCAGGAACCTGCATACCGGGGCTGCATTAAAACAAAAGCATTGTAGTTGTTCGGAGGGCAGTCAACAATGACATATGTGACACTGTGCTGTTGGAGTTGCACATTGTGGCAGTGGAATCATTTTGTGCTGATGTAGGTGCAGATGGTGATCAAGGAAGTGCATAAGCAATCTGGGTGCAATCTGTGACTCCTTACACTTTTGTGAGACCCCACTACTCTGTAAAATTGAAATACTTTATCATGTTACTGCGTTATCCATGAGGAAGGAGATTAAATTGTTTTGGAGAGCAACACACCCATGACTTGCTTAATGCTTCTCTGTTCAGCTGTTTGCTTAATGTTACAGCTGTCCCCAGTGAGGGCCTGGAATTACCCTATTCAGGGCAGCGGTGAACTTAACAGCCTGAGGTAGAGGTGGGATGTAAGACTACCTGCTGTAGTCATGTGACATACTGTATTGACTAATAAGCTTCAATTTCCAAAGAAAATACTGTTGAGACTTCTCCCTTACAAATTGTAGGTAGGAACATATCTACCTGGACAAAGTAACATATAAATTAGGAGCAGGAGTAAGCCACTTGGCCCTTCAAACCTGCTCCGCATTCAATGAGATTATGGCTGATCTGATTGTAACCTCAATCCCACATTCCCCTTACAAATTTCACCCCTTGCAATTATGAAAAATCTATTTACATCTGTCTTTAAAATATTCAACGATTCTGCTCCTTCTCCTTTTGAGGAATAGAGTTCCAAAGTTCTAAAGGCTCACTATGCTCTGAGAGAAAAAATCTCCTGAGTCCTAAATAGACGACCCCTTATTTTTAAACAGTGGTTCCTGGTACTAGATTCTCCCACAAGAGGAAACATCTTCTCCACATGGCTTGTGAAGACCCCTCAGCATTTTATATGTTTCATTCAAATTTCCTCTTACGCTTCTAAATTCCAGTCAATATAGGCCGAGCCTGTCCAACCTTTCCGCATTAGACAACCACTCAGTCCAGGTATTAGTCTAGTAAATCTTCTCTGAACTGCTTCCAACATATTTACATTCTTCCTCAAATAAGGAGATAAATACTGTACACAATACTCCAGTTCTACAGGTCATTGGTGAGAACATATTTGAAGAATAACATCTCTTCTCTTGTAATCAATTACCCTCACAATAAACAATAAAACCATAAGACCATGAGACAATAAGACATAGGAGCAGAATTAGGCCACACAGTCCATCGGTTCTACTCCGCCATTCAATCATGGCTGATATTTTTCTCAACCCCATTCTCCTGCCTTCTCCCCATAACTCCCGATCCCCTTATTAATCAAGAACCCATCTATCTCTGTCTTAAAGACATTCAGTGATTTGGCCTCCACAGCCTTCTGTGGCAAAGAGTGCCACAGATTCACCACCCTCTGGCTGAAGAAATTCCTCATCTCTGTTTTAAAAGGTTGTCCCTTTAGTCTGAGATTCTGTCTTCTCCTTGTGGAAACAGCCTCTCCACGACCACTCTATCCAGGCCTCGCAGTATCCTATAAGTTTTAATAAGATTTCCCCTCATCCCTCTAAACTGCAACGAGAACAGACCCTCAACTGTTCCTCATACGACAAGCTCTTCATTTCAAGGATCATTCTTGTGAACCTCCTCTGGACCCTTTCCAAGGCCAGCACGTCCTTTCTTAGAAACAGGGCCCAAAACTGCTCACAATAGGGTCTGACGAGAGCCTCAGAAGTACATCCCTAGGCTTGTATTCTCGCCTTCTCGACATGAATGCTAACATTGCATTTGTCTTCCTAACTGCCGACTGAACCTGTACGTTAACCTAAAGAGAATCATGAACAAGGACTCCCAAGAGCCTTTGTGTTTCTGATTTCCTCATGCATTTCCCTATTTAGAAAACAGTCTATGCCTCCATTTCTCCTTCCAAAGTGCATAACCTTACACTTTTCCACATTGTATTCCATTTTGCCACTTCTTTGCCCACTCTCCTAGCCTGTCCAAGTCTTTCTGCAGCCCTCCTGCTTCTAAATACCTCTTGTCCCTCGATAGATCTTTGTATCATCTGCAAACTGAGCAACAGTGCCTTCAGTTCCTGCTTCCAGATCATTAATGTATATTGTGAAAAGTTGTGGTCCTAGCACAGACCCCTGAGGCACACCACTAGTTATCGACTGCCATCCTAAAAAATACCACTTTATCCCCACTCTGCCTTCTGCCAGTCAGCCAATCCTTTATCCATGTCAGGATCTTACCTCTTACCCTTAACACCATGTGTCTTAACTTATTTAACAGTCTCCTATGCGGCACCTTGTCAAAAGCCTTCCGGAAATCTAAATAAATCACGTCCATTGATTCTCCTTTGTCTAACTTCCTTATTACTTCCTCAAAGAACTCCAACAGAATTGTCAGGTAGGACCTCCCCTTGACAAAGCCGTGCTGACACAGTTCTATTTTATCATGCACTTCCATGCACCTCCGCGATCTCCCCTACCTGGAGGGGCGGGGAGTCCCGGTGCCGAGGAGTGGCGTGAACCACTCCGGCATCGGGCCGCCCCAAAGGATTCCGCGCCTTCAGGGGCTAGGCCCGCCCTGGAGTGGTTTGCGCCCCACCAGCCGGCGGGAAAGGGGCTTGGCGCCACGCCAACTGCCGCAAAAGGGCCTCCGCCGGCCAGCGTGTGCTGCCGTCATCCCCGCGCATGCGCAGAGGGATTTTGTTTCCGCACCGGCAATGGCAGACCGCTAAAGTTGCCGGTGCGGAAGAATAGACTGCCCCCACGGCATAGGCCCGCCTGCGGATTGGTGGGCCCCAAATACGGGCCAGGCCACTGTGGGGGCACCACCTCCCGGGGCCAGATCCACCACGCCCCACCAAGAACCCCGGAGGCCGCCCACGCTGCCAGGTCCCGCCGCTAAGGACCTATTCCAATTTACGCTGGCAGGGCTGGCAAAAAACGTGCGGGACTTCAGCCCATTGCAGGCCGGAGAATTCGGGCGGCCCCGGGGCCCATTGAGTCGCGCTGGTCCCCGCCATTTTCCGAGGCGGGTGGCACGATTCACGCCGGGGTGATTTTTGGGGGGCAGAGAATTTGGAGGACGGCGGGGGGGGGGATTCACGCCGACCCCCGGCAATTCTCTGACCCGGCGGAAGATCGGAGAATCCCGCCCCTCATCTTTAATAATGGACTCTAAAATCTTACCAATGACCGAAGTCACGCTAACCGGCCTATAATTTCCCGTCTTCTGCCTCCCTCCCTTCTTAAACAGCAGTGTTACATTAGCCACTTTCCAGTCTTCTGAGACCCTTTCTGCCTCCAGTGATTCCTGAATGATCATCACCAATGCCTCCACAATCTCCTCAGCTAGAACATAGAACAGTACAGCACAGAACAGGCCCTTCGGCCCTCGATGTTGTGCCGAGCAATGATCACCCTACTCAAACCCACGTATCCACCCTATACCCGTAACCCAACAACCCCCCCTTAACCTTACTTTTTAGGACACTACGGGCAATTTAGCATGGCCAATCCACCTAACCCGCACATCTTTGGACTGTGGGAGGAAACTGGAGCACCCGGAGGAAACCCACGCACACACGGGGAGGACGTGCAGACTCCGCACAGACAGTGACCCAGCCGGGAATCGAACCTGGGACCCTGGAGCTGTGAAGCATTTATGCTAACCACCATGCTACCGTGCCGCCCGTGCTACCGTGCTGCCCTCTTTTAGAACCCTGGGGTATAGTCCATCTGGTCCAGGTAATTTATCCACTTTAAGACCCAGAACCTTCTCGTTAATGATGGTCCCTGCACTCACCTCTGCCCCATGATTACCCTGGAGCTCTGGCATCCCACTGGTGTCTTCCACGGTGAAGACTGATGTAAAGTAACTATTCAGTTAATAATAATAATCATCTATTGTCACAAGTAGGCTTTAATGAAGTTACTGTGAAAAGCCCCTAGTCGCCACATTCCGGCGCCGGTTCGGGGAGGCTGGAACGGGAATTGAACCCACGCTGCTGGTCTTGTTCTGCATTACAAGCCAGCTGTCGTAGCCCACTGTGCTAAACCAGTTCCTCTGCCATTTCTTTGTTTCCTATTATTACTTCTGCAGTCACATTTTACAGTGGTCCATTGTCTATTTTTGCCTCTCTCTTACCTTTTATATATTGAAAAAACTCTTCCTATCTTCCTTTATATTACTAGCTAGCTTGCACTCATATTTCATCTTCTCTCCCCTTATTGCTTTTTTAGTTGTCCTCTGCTCGCTTTTAAAGCCTTCCCAATCCTCTGGTTTCCCACTAATTCTTGCCACTTTGTATGCTTTTTCTTTTGTTTTAATGCTGTCCTTGACTTCCCTCGTCAGCCATGGATGCCTTGTCCTCCCTGCAGCATGTTTCTTCCTCCTTGGGATGAGTTTCTGTTAATTAATACCCCCCAAAAACTCCTGCCATTGCTGTTCCACTGTCTTCTACTGCTGGGCTTCTTTTCCAATCAACTCTGGCAGCTCCTCCCTCATGTCTTTGTAGTCACCCTTATTTAATTGTAATACCATTACATCTGATTGCAGCTTCCCCTCTCAAACTGCAGGGTAAATTCTATCATATTGTGGTCACTGCTCCCTCAGGGTTCCTTCACCTTAAGTTCCCTAATCAAGTCTGCCTCATTACACATCACCAAATCCAGAATTGCCTGTTCCCTGGTAGGCTCTGTCACAAGCTGCTCCTAAAAACTATCTCTTAGACATTCCACAAATTCCCTTTCTTGGGATCCACTACCAACCTAATGTTCCCAGTCCACCTGCATATTGAAGCCCCCATGATTATTGTAATATTGCCTTTTTTACATGCTTTTTCTATCTCCTGATTTATTTTCTGTCCCACATCCTGACTACTGCTAGGGGGCCTGTACATAACTCCCATCAGGGTCTTTTTACCTTTGCGAATCCTCAACTCTACCGACAGAGATTCTATGCATTCTGATCCTATATCACTCCTTGCTATGGATTTTACTTCATTCCTTACAGACAATGCAACCCCGCCCCCTTTGCCCATCTGCCTGTCCTTTCGATAGGACACATATCCTTGGATACTTAGATCCCAGCTCTGCTCCCCTTGCAGCCTGTGATGCCCACAACACCGTACCAGCCAATTTCAATGTGCTCACAAGCTCATTAACCTTGTTCCATATACTGCGCACATTTAGGTACAACACCCTCAATCCTGCATTGACCACCTCCCTTCTCACACTTGTCACCTTTTTTGCTCTGCCTGAGGGTGAGGATTGTTCTCTTATTTTTGTTCTCTATTTCCCCTTCAGTTGTGACACCTTCTAAGCTAACATTCTGGTTCCCACCCCCCTGCCATACTAGTTTAAATCCTCCCGAGTGACTCCAGCAAACCTCCCAGCCAGGATATCGATGCCCCACTAGTTTAGGTGCAACCTGTCCTTCATGTACAGGTCACATCTGCCCGGAAGCGATCCCAGTGGTCCAGAAATCTGAACCACCTGTTTAGCCACATGTTTAGCTGCACTATCCTCCTATTTCTAGCCTCACTGACAGGTGGCACTGGGAGTAATCCTGGTGTCCTGTTTTTTAGCTTAGCTCCTAACTCCCTGAACTCCTTCTGCAGGACCTCATCACTCTTCCTGCCTGTGTCGTTAGTACCTATGTGTACTATGACCTCAAGCTGTTCACCCTACCCCTTCAGGAATAACATTCCTAATTACTTGCTGTGCCTACATACTTGCCTTTTGTGATTCATGCACTAAGACACTCAGATCCTTCTGAATTTCAGAGCTCTACAATCTCTCATCATTTAGAACATATGCTTCTTTTTTATTTTTCTTCCAAAAATGGACAATTTCACACTTTCCCACATTATCCATAGAGTCTCCACAGTGCAGAAGGAAACCACCTGACCCATCAAGTCTGCACCGATCCCCTGAACGAACATCACACTCAGACCCACTCCCCCGCATCATCCCTGCAAGCCATACATTCATCATGGCCAATCCACTTAACCTGCATAACTTTGGACTGTAGGAGGAAACCGGAGCACCCGGAGAAAACCCCGCAGACACAGGGAAAATGTGCAAACTCCACACAGTCACCCAAGGCCAGATTTGAACCTGGGGCCCTGACGCTGTGAGGCAGCAGTACTAACCATTGTGCCACCATGCCCGCCTATTTGCCAAGTCTTTATCCACTCACTTAACCCATCTATATCTTTTCGTAGCCTCCTTGTGTCCTCTTCACATCTTACTATTCAATGCATCTTTGTGTCATCAGCAAATTTAGCAACCGTACTTTCAGTCATTTCATCCAACTCATTTATATGAATTGTAAAATGTGGCAGACTACTCATGACAACTTTCCAGAAAAAGTTCCATTATTGTCTACCCTGTTTCCTGTTAGTTAGGCAATCCCGGAGCATGTACTCAGTTCCAAAGCTGCACTCATTTGCCTTATCTGCACGATAGAATCCTGAATTTATCATAAACTGAACTGGAGCTAGAGAAACCAGATTCAACCAATTAGCGAATTAACTACTCTGCTCCTGGGGACTAAGCACAGGTGGGGGGGGGGGGGGGGGGGACAACTGCGGCAGGACCGAAAGATCCTGTCAGGAGGAAGGGCCAGAACATTCCACCCTTAGTCCACTTACACAGTGCTTTCCAGTTACTGCTAACTACAGACTAGACTAGATTGTTCAACAACAAAAGTAACACTGCAAACTCCCCCACTCACCAAACTCCCAGATACGCACTCGGTTCCAAATCTACACATGTTTTCTCTGAGGTTTAGGAATTTGGACATCATAAACTTCTGGTGCAGCCAGGCATTCTTTTCGGTGTCCTCACCTTTTCAGGGCCAGAGATTGAACAGAATTTTAATGGGCAAAGCATTTTGTTCTGTTTGAAATTAAATTCTCAAACCAAACCTACAGCCATTGGATTTCTACAGCTTCCGTTTTTATAAATGCAAACAGGTTTCACTTTCATTTTGAAGGAAGGATATTATAATTCTGTTTGTATGATGGAGTGGATATCCTTCTTTATTCATCATTTTTACTGAATCATAGAAATGTACTTCAGAATTTCAGGACTTAATTTCCCACTCGAGGCGGGAGCTGGAAGTTGGAGTGATTTATACTGGAGAGTGGGGCAGGAAAGCACATCAAACCGTGTGCTGCACACCTGATCGATTGTGCAGCGGGAGGATTACATTGGATCATGTGCTGGGGCAGGCAGGAAGTCACATGTTCTGCCATTATGTCCTGGCGCCATATTTAAAAGGCCCACGGACAGCCAGGAATTTAGGGCACTGAGATGGCCTTCAGAAAGCAGCATGCATCAATCCCATGGCTCATGATGTCTCCATAGAGATTGTCTTCCAGGACCTGGAGGACAGGAGGGATGTCCTCTTTCCAAGGGAAGGAAGCAAGAAGCCATACCGGCCTGGGAGGAAGTCGCCAGTGTGGTCAGTGGCACTGGGTGCAGAGGAGGAGCGCTGTGCAGAGTAGGATATAACTGAATGGTTTAATCCACATGCCAGGGGAAATGATCCCTCTCGTTTTTATACCCACTCACCATTTTCTGAATCTGTCATGGGACTCGAGTGTTAATGGCAAGGCCAGCATCTGTGCTGCCCACTTCTAACGGCTCTTGGATGGTGCTCAGGTTCTGCCTCATTGCTCCATTGCAATCTATGTGGTCTGCTGGTCGGGAGGCAACTGCAAGTTGCTTACCCAACCACACTGAAGGCATAACCATTATGGAGCAGTGGGGGGCAAAGTTGGAGTAGAGGGAAACCTACAGATGCTGCTGATGTTATGCTGCTGCCCTTCTCCTTCTAGCTGCTAGAGCTCGCAGGTCTGGAGGGAGCTGCTGAAGTAGCCTTGGGGTCTGGCAGCAGCGTATCTTTCACTTAGCACACACAGATACCAGCGGGTCTGTGGTGGAGGGACTCCAGGTTGATGCTGCTGGATGCTGCTGGAGCCAACCAAATGCCCACTTCATCCTGGATGGCCTCCATCTTCCTGAGTCCTGTTGGAGCTACAATTATCCAGGTGAGTGGACAGGTTCCCCTCAAACCCCTCACATGCACTCTCTCTTATGTAATGGCTCCAACATGTGAACACATTAACATCTCCATGGGATGCATAGCACCGTGGAGAACCTGGTCTAGCAGAATGTCATGTTTCTGCTGGAGATGGACTCAGACCTATATCCATGGCTGTAGCCAGGGATCAGCTTTTGCGGTGGCTACGGGAAATTGGGGTGGGGCACCTCAACCTCCCTCCAGGCCCCTCTCCTCAAAGAATCAGGAAGGGGCCCTCAGGCACCCAAAGGGAGAAGGAACATCAGGCGGATACCCCCGGGACATCTGCCTTGGACTCTGCAAAGGTCTCTGTGTGCTCCTAGTCCCCTCGGCCTGTGACCCCCATCATTGGAATGGAGGTGGAGTAGCTGTGTTGTCACTGGACGAGTAGTCCCGAGACCCAGGGTAATGCTTTGAGTTTCGAATCCCACCATGGCAGATGGTGAAATTTGAATTCAACAAAAATCTGGAATTAAAAGTCTAATGATGACCATGCAACCACTGCCAACTGTTGTAAAAACCCATCTGGTTCACTAATGTCCTTCAGGGAAGGAAATCTGCCATCTTACCAGGTCTGGCCGACATGTGTCCAGACCCACACATCAATGTGGTTGACGCTTAACCTCCCCCCACTGAAGTCGCCACTCAGTTCAAGGGCAATTATGGATTGGCAACAAATGCTAATCCAACCAGCAGGGCCCACACCCCAAGAATTAATAAAAAAACATCTCCAGCCTCTGATTGCTGAGGGTGCACATGCCTAGAACAGGAGACCCAAAGAAGGCCTCCAGAGAACATCCGTCAAACACAACAGGGCACAGATATCAGCATGCTGCCTCTACTTCTGCTGCAGGTGTCAGGGAAGACCCTAGACATGGTGATAGGGTAATAACAATTAAGAAGTATTAAATTCATACTGATGACACGGGGGTGCAAACATTGTATGTACTTATTGCACCTTTGGCAATATATGAATCATTGCACTTCAAGGTGATTTCCTGGGTTTTTCTTGCTGTGTTAGTTTATTGCCTGTGTGCACTCATCACCCCCCCCCCCCCCCCCCCCCCCCCCCCCCCCACACACACACACCACATCCCCCATTTTGAATTCCAGGGGGGACAAAGATTGGTTCTAATAACTCCTGACTGATGCCTGCTCATCGAGGCTCTTTGCCAAGACTTGTACAAAAAGCCTCTCAGTCACATTACTCCCCTTCCCTATAGTTAGGCCTTTGCCTTGTCACGTTAGATTATCAGGCTTCTCCTTCAGTTGTCCAGCATAACTGACCTTAAGCTCCAACCAGCTGATGCCCTACTCCTAACGAACACTTTTTCTGTCGGACATCGAGGGCATCAACACCCGGATCTTTCTTTGTGTCAGGATGATGATCGTCACCTTCCAAACCATCTCCAACACCTTATACTCGCCTCCTGTAACCCATCCCCTCCCCATCACTATTGACATCCACCCCCCCGCCTTCCCCAGTGTTATCTTCACCCTCCAGTCGGCCACCTTTGAACCTTCGCAGGTATGTACCCTCTCACCATGGTGTTCTGTTCATCAATCTGAACCAACGTGAATTCCCGCTGGCAGGGTGGAGGATATGCTGGAGGTGGAACATTCCAGCCTGTGCTCATTTAAATAAAATTAAGCATATGGAAATCCAGTTCCTGACAACCTTCAGCAGGAATAGTGATCCACCATTATCCGACCTCAACAGTCAGGACCGCAAACTCCCACCGATGATTCCCCTCCTGCCACATTCTCTGTCCCCAGCCTGCCACAAAGCCCTCAGCTGGGGGGGGGGGGGGGGGGGTGGGGGGGGGGGGATTCCTGACACAGACAATTTTAGAATTTCACAACACTTGTCAGTTCCTTAAACTCTTAAAGTTATCAACTGGTGTCCTTCAAGTGAAATGATTATAGAACTGAAACTGATCTCTACTAGATCTGTCTATTTTGCTTCTAAACAGAATTCCAAACCCGTTATTGGAAGTCCCATCATCAAATGCTTTGAATTTTTATTCACAAAACATAAGCAGAGATGTGGACGATGGTTTGCTGAAATATTCTTAAATTCCTTTACTTTTTAACCCTCTTTCTGTCCAATTGAAGCAGCTATCCAAATCCCAGTAGTGCAACCAGCCAGTGTCAAACCAGAGTCATCACAATTCACTAAGCAACCACGACAAAAGGCACTGCTTACCTTAACATTTTTCAGTGTTGTAGGCCGAAGCAAAAGCAATGTTTGAGTAAGGATTTATCCATTTTCAATACTGTAAGGACACCGTAACACAAATCTGCCTTCTCCAATAAAGATTTCAGCCAGCTTGCACAATTAGTATTGCACTGAATACTTCTTGCACCCCATGGAAACAGTGATAGTTTTAATGACCAATCTCTGATCCAAGTGATTAAAGAAACTACTGTGTTAGCTGTGAAGTGGAGAACAGTGTGGAGGTTAACAGGCTTACCAGTACCTGGGAATCAAAGTGAGTCTTCCCATAGGGAGAAACCATGGTTTGATGTCCAAAATTGCATCAAGTTCAAACCATGATTTTTTAAAAAATAAAAAACACATTGCTTCCCTGAAAGTTGTTTCAAAAGCATAGAAATTACTGTTGGAGATTTTAGCAGCCAAATATATAACTTGCGCTTAGACAGCAGATAGATACATGTAATCATGTTATATATTTGGCTGCTAATATCTCCAACAGTAATTTCTATGCTTATGACTTTATTTGAAGGAAATCATTGAAGGTGGGCTGTCTTCAATACTGTACAATTCCCATGAACTCATAGCCATAGATTTTATGTTAGATCTTATTTTATTGCCAGCAGTTAGCAATTTATTTTATGTGTTCTGGCATTGAAATAATGCTGTGCTGAAAATCTGGGCCATAGTGGGCATTTTTTGTCTTCAAACATATACGAAAAGAAAAAAAAAAGAAAAATTGTTCGTGTCGTCAGTCCCTCAAAATGGGATGATGTTGATGCACGATCAATTGCACAAAAGACTCAGATTGGTACAACTATGGCTTTATTGCAGTCAGATGCGTGGCCTCCTACTGCAGCTGGTGAAATGGCAGATCAGGAGGACACGCATATTTATACGGCTCCTTGTGGGCGGAGCCAGCCGGCAGGGGCTACCGGCGAACCTGTAATACAGGTCCTACCTTACATCCCCTAATACAGGTGCACACAGTGGTTCACCACGTTCACCCCCTGTTAAAAATGAGTCCGGCGGGGTGGTGTGGAACTATATACAACGTTGTAAATTATGTACAGTGGGGAGGGAAAAAAAATGTTCATTTTGACGGTCCGGTGCCCGTCAGAGGTTCAGTCGATCCGGTGCTTTGTCGGTTTGCTGGGAGCGACGTAACAGTGGCGGCGATGTCGGCGCTGGCGGTGCTGGTGTCACCGATGTTGGTGCTGCCGGTGTTGGTGCTGGCCAGTAGTCGGATGACCCCGGGAGCGTGCCAAAATCTTCGTCGTCCTCTTGTGTGGGCAGGAGAAGGAGGGATGGACCTGGTGGGTTAGTGTTGGTAGCGCCGGTGGAGGGGAGGGTGGCGCATGGGTGGGGATGTGTGTTGGAGTGGAACCTGACGGTGCCAGTTCCCTGAGGGAGACAGTATTTTGGCGGCCGTCGGGGAACTCCACGTAGGCATACTGGGGGTTGGCATGGAGCAAGTGTACCCTGTCCACCAAGGAGTCCGCCTTGTGGAGTCGGATGTGCCTACGGAGAAGGACTGATCCTGGAGCTGCAAGCCAAGTCGGGAGCAACAGTCCAGATATGGACTTCCTGGGAAGGTAAAAACACGTTCATGGAGTGTGTTATTTGTGGCAGTGCACAGTAGTGACCGGATGGAGTGCAGTGCATCAGTGAGGACCTCCTGCCAGCGAGAGGCTGGGAGGTTCCTGGACCGTAGGGCCAGCTGGATGGCCCTCCAAACCGTCCCATTCTCCCTCTCTACCTGCCCGTTTCCCCGGGGGTTGTAGCTGGTCGTTCTGCTGGAGGTGATACCCCTGCTGAGCAGGGACTGACGCAGCTCATCGCTCATGAATGAGGATCCCCTGTCACTGTGGATGTAGGTGGGGAAACCGAACAGAGCGAAGATTGTGTTGAGGGCTTTGATTACGGTGGCAGACGTCATATCGGGGCATGGGATGGCAAACGGGAATCTGGAGTACTCATTGACCACACTGAGGATATACGTGTTGCAGTCGGTGGAGGGGAGAGGCCCTTTGAAATCCACGCTGAGGCGTTCAAAGGGGCGTGAGGCCTTCACCAGGCGCGCGCGGTCCGGCCGGTAGAAGTGCGGCTTGCATTCCGCACAGACCTGGCAGTCTCTGGTGACTGTCCGTACTTCCTCGACGGAGTAAGGCAGGTTGTGAGCTTTGACGAGGTGGTACAGTCGTGTGACCCCCGGGTGACAAAGGCTGCCGTGCAGGGCCCGGAGTCGGTCTACTTGTGCGCTGGCGCATGTACCTCGGGAGAGAGCGTCTGGGGGCTCGTTGAGTTTGCCGGGGCGATACAAAATCTCGTTATTATAGGTGGAGAGCTTGATTCTCCACTGCAAGATTTTATCATTTTTGATCTTGCCCCGCTGCGTGTTGTTGAACATGAAGGCTACCGACCATTGATCAGTGAGGAGAATGAATCTCCTGCAGGCCAGGTAATGTCTCCAATGCCGCACAGCATTAACGATGGCTTGGGCCTCTTTTTCGATGGATGTGTGCCGAATTTCTGAGGCATGAAGGGTGCGGGAAAAGAATGCCACGGGTCTGCCTGCCTGATTTAGAGTGGCGGCAAGGGCGACATCTGAAGCGTCGCTTTTTACTTGAAAGGGCAGTGTCTCATCTACTGCGTGCATCCCTGCCTTGGCGATGTCTGCTCTGATACGGGTGAAGGTGTGTTGTGCCTCGGTCGCGAGGGGAAATTGAGTGGACTGTATGAGTGGGCGGGCCTTGACCCCATAGTTTGGGACCCACTGGGCGTAATAGGAGAAGAACCCCAGGCAGTGTTTGAGGGCCTTTGGGCAGTGGGGGAGGGGAAGCTCCATGAGGGGGCGCATGCCGTCGGGATCGGGCCCTAGAAGTCCGTTTTGGTCTACATAGCCGAGGATGGCCAGGCGGGTCGTGCTGAACACACACTTCTCTTTATTATACGTATGGTTGAGAAGAGTGGCGGTGCGGAGGAATTTAGCGAGGTTGGCATTGTGGTCCTGCTGGTCATGGCCGCAGATGGTGACATTATCTAAGTACGGAAATGTGGCCCACAAACCGTACCGGTCGACCATTCGGTCCATTTCCCTTTGGAAGACCGAGACCCGGTTAGTGACGCCGAAGGGAACCCTAAGAAAGTGATTGAGCCGACCGTCCGCCTCGAAGGCAGTGTATGGACGGTCCGATTTACGAATGGGGAGCTGGTGGTTTGTGGATTTCAGGTCGATCGTTGAGAAGACCCGGTACTGAGCAATCTGATTGACCATATCAGACATGCGTGGGAGGGGGCACGCGTCGAGCTGTGTGTACCGATTGATGGTCTGGCTGTAGTCCACGACCATTCTGTGTTTCTCCCCCATTTTTACTACTACCACTTGGGCTCTCCAGGGGCTGTTGCTGGCCTCGATGATACCCTCCCGAAGCAGCCGCTGGACCTCGGACCTGATGAAGGTCTTGTCCTGGGTGCTATACCGTCTACTCCTGATGGCGACGGGCTTGCAATCCAAAGTTAGATTGGCAAAGAGGATGGGGGGGTCAACCTTGAGGGTCACGAGGCTGCAAACAGTGAGTGGAGGTAGGGGCCCGTTGAATTTGAGAGTGAGGCTCTGGAGATTGAACTGGAAATCCAGGCCCAGCAATAGTGCAGCGCAGAGGTTGGGGAGAACGTAGAGACGGAAACCGCTTAATTATACGCCCTGGACAGTGAGAAGGTGACTGTGCAGAACCTCGGATCGGGACAGGAATTAGGATCCGGAGGCCAGGGAGATCCTTTGATTGGTGGGGTGAACGCGAGGGAGCAGCTCCTTACCGTATCTGGGTGTATGAAGCTTTCAGTGCTCCCGGAGTTCAGCAGGCAAGAGGTCATGTGGCCGTTGATTTTCACCGTCGTCGAAGCGGTGGCCAGGTTGTGAGGACGAGACTGGTCCAGTGTCATCGAGACGAACTGTGGGTGGTCGTCGGAGGTCTTGGATGGTGAGCGTCGGTGGCCCAGATCGTGATGTGTAGTTGGCGTTCCAGCCCCGTGGGGAAGACAAAATGGCGGCGTACGGCGGTCCTGTGGGGACAAAATGGTGGCGCCATGGGCGCACATTGGTGGGGCGGGACAAGATGGCGGCGCCCATGGGGAGCACGTTGGTGGCACTGGCAAGATGGCAGCGCCCATGGGCCGCATGTGGAGTGAGGGGGAAGATGGCGGCACCCATTGGCCGCACGTCGCCCCGGGAGGAGAAGATGGCGGCACCCATTGTGCGTTTGGCAGGGGGGAGGGGGGTGATAGCGGGTGCGATACCAGCGACTGCGTGGGCCTGGCACACAGCTGCGAAGTGGCCCTTTTTACCGCAGGACTTGCAAGTGGCGGCGCGGGCCGGGCAGCGTTGGCGGGGGTGACCGCAGAAGTAGCAGCGGGGACCCCTGGGGTGCACAGATTGGTGTGCGGCATAGGCGTATTGACTAGGCAGAGCCCCAGCCGGGGGGGGGGTCGTTTGCGGGGTCCAGGAGGGGTAGGACTGGTGGGCCGCGCGGCGTGCGGGGTAGGCCTGGACATTACAAGATGCGACCATCATGGAGAGCGCTAAAGTTTTTGTCTCCGTTAGGTCGAGCGTGTTTTTGTCGGATGGGGTTCGATGCAATCCCCGTTACGAACGCGTCGCGCATGAGGAGATTAGAATGTTCGGTGGCCGTAACGGCCTGACAGTCACAGTCCCGTACGAGTGGGATTAGGACTCACCAGGGAGTTGAGAGTGAGTGTGCGAGTACATGCCTGGCGAAGATCGTGTTTGGTTTCTGCGCATAGTTTTCTTTTAGGAGTGCACATCGCTTCCACGTACTTTGGGGCATCCTGGATCAACGAGAACACGCTGGAGCTCAACCTGGAGTACAAGACCTGTATCTTCTGAGCTTCCTTCGGCGTGGGGGTCGCAGCGTTGATGTTGGCCTCAAAACAAGCTAGCCAGTGATTAAAGTCCTTTCTGGCGTCAGGCTAGTGCGGATCCAGCTGCAGGCAATCTGGTTTGATTCTGATATCCATTTCATAGAAAATCTGACTGCAATAAATTGGGGCATGATCAATTGCATAAAGACTCAGATTGGTACAGCTGTGGCTTTATTGCAGTCAGATGCATGGCCTCCTACTGCAGCTGGCGAAATGGCAGATCAGTGGAGGACACGCATATTTATACAGCTCCTTGTGGGCGGAGCCAGCCGGCAGGGGCGACCGGCGAACCTGTAATACAGGTTCTACCTTACATCCCCTAATACAGGTGCACACAGTGGTTCACCACAGATGTCTGCCAGGCTTTATGTTTTTGTGCCCTCAGGTGACTCAGCAGGGACAATTCTGGAGTGAAAGGTTTGGGCAGGGAGGACAGCGTTGCCCCGAGGGGGGGGGGGGGGGGGGTGGTTCTCGAGCCAGGGTTTTGCTCTCTCCCCAGCCATTTTTCTTTGCTTCTCTCCAGCGGGGTTTATGTGCTCAGTGGTATGCTGACCCTGATAACTGGCCTGCACACTCTGACTGTCGCCTTAAACATATTGAAGAACAACTTGGCTTAGTCTTTCAGTAACCCCCCCCCCCCCCTCAATGAGGGGGAGGGAGTGGGTTTAAGGAATGGAGCGGTGAGAGAGAGGAGTGTGGGTGAGTATGTGAGAAAGAGAAGGGTGTGGAGTGTGAGAGGAGCGGAGATGTGTGTGGGTGTAAGAGAGAGAGGTTGGTGTGTGAGAGTGAAGACTGTGGGTGAGTGGGGTAGATAGAGAGGAGGATGTGTGAGAGAGAAGAGTGCGTGTGAGTATGTGAGAGAGAGAGGAGGGTGTGAGTGTGTGGAGAGAGCGATGTTTGAAGTAATGTTTTGCCAGATAGCGTGGTTTATATTGCAAGAACATTTGTAGCTCAAGTTAATAAACAATTTATTAACATTAACTGTGGGTCAAATATATACAAAACAACAGAGGAATAACAATATGAACCTGCATAAGAAACCTCTGTCCCCAGCTTCCTAGTCAGTCTAAGGTCACCTGACTCTATCATTCACTTATAGACTAGGAGACTCCTAGTGGTCAGTTGGTGAATTACAATACGACCATGATATCACGACATTTGAGATCGCTGTTATGGGTGCTACACGATGTTTGAGATCATTCTGTTGGAGATGGCACAGTAAGCAATCAGGAACAGCCAGCAGTACAAGAGATTTAGTGCAAGAGGAAAGGAATTTTGCTGCAGTTATAAAGAGCTTTAGTGAGATCACATCTGGAGCAGTATGTACAGTTTGGGCCTTATGCCTCAGGTAGGATACATTTGCCTCAGAACTGGCGCAATGAGAGGATTGTGCTCCGAGGAGGCATGGGGTAGAATGAGCCGATATTCTCTGGAATTTAAATATCGCAATATTATTGAAGTTTACAACATTCTTGGAGTCCTCGAGGGGTAAATGCTGAGAGATTGTTTCCCCAATTAGGGTGTCCAGAATTAGGGGTCATAGTCTTTGTATTGAGGACTGAGATAGGTAAAACATTTCACTAAGAAGGCTGTGAGCCTTTAGAATTCTCTGCTCCTGAAAGCTATGTTGATAAGTACATTCAAAACAGAGATTAATAGATTTATGGAGACTAAAGTTATCAGGCGATAAGGGGATAGGGTGGGACAGCCAAGTTGATGTCCAAGTTCAGTCACATTATATTTGTGATAGTGCGACTCCTTTAATGGGGCGAACCTGGTTGAACCACGTGTCCCGACTTGGGGCTAATTTTGCGGGAGCGCGTAACCCCGGCCAATAGCGAGTTTGTGCGGGGCCCTGCGAGCAGGGGTAGGGGCAATAAGGATCTTGGAGCCAAAGACACGAGGCCATCCTATCATGTTCTGTGCCTGTTTTGTTACCAGTCTTTGCCTTTTACTCTTTGTTACCAGTGTAAGCCTCCAGGAGTTTCTCTTGAGCTACCACATTGGCAATGAGGTAAAAGGTTTGATGGCAGCTTGCAGTAATTCATGATTTGATGAGGGAGTGAGCAATTGGAAGGGAAAGAAGAACCAACGAGAGTCAGAAACCATTAAAATGTGAGTGAAAACGCTTGTTATCGGTAAACTAGACCCATTTGACCAAGGAGCTAAAGATTGGAGTCCGTACATCGAACGGCTCCGCTATTTATTCACCATGAATGAGATCAGAGGGGAAGACAAGCAGAAGGTATTATTTCTGATGGTTCGTGGGCCCCAAATGTATAATCTAATTCGGTACCTCACGTCCCAGAGGCACCAGACGAAAAGACCTTGATCAGAAAGTCAAATTTGTCAAAGAACACTTTAACCCAAGGCCCTTGATTATCTCCAATGTCATAAATTTAACTCCACACTTTGAGACCATGAAATTTCCCTCAGCCATCATAACCAGACTTTGGATTTTGATTTGTTTAATTGATCATGTGTTAGCAAGGTACACTGAAAAGTATTTTTCTGCGAGCAGCTAACAGATCGTTAAGACATGAAACGAAAAGGAAATGAAGAAAATTACATAATAGGGCAGCACAAGGTGCACAATGTAACCAGATAACAACGGCATTGGCTGCAGCATACAGAGGTGTAGTGTTAATGAGGTCAGTCCATAAGAGAGTCGTTTAGGAGTCTGGTAACAGCGGGGAAGATGCTGTTTTATGAGTCTGTTTGTGCGTGTTCTCAGACTTTTGTATCTCCTCCGATGGGAGAAGTTGGAAGAGTGAGTCGGCTGGGTGGGAGGGTCTTTGATTATGCTGCCCGCTTTCCCCAGGCAGCGGGAGGTGTAGATGGAGTCAATGGATGGGAGGCGTGGGAACAATGAGACATGGGGAGGTGTAATGGACTGGGCTGTGTTTACGACTCTCTGAGGTTTCTTGCAGTCCTGGGCCGAGCAGTTGCTGTGATGCAGCCAGATAGGATGCTTTCTACAGTGCATCTGTAAAAGCTGATAAGCGTTAAGTGTGGACATGCCGAATTTCCTTTGTTTCCTGAGGAAGTATAGGCGCTGTTGTTCTTTTTTGGTGGTAGCGGTTAACGTGGGTGAAGCAGGACAAATTTTTGGAGATGTGTACCCTAGGAATTTGAACTGCTAACCATCTCCACCGTGACCCTGTTGATGCTGACAGGGGTGTGTACAGTACTTGCTTTCTGAAGTCAATGACCAGCTCTTTAGCTTGCTGGCATTGATGGGATAGATTGTTGTCGCTGCACCACTCCACTCGGTCCTCAATCTCCCTCCGTATTCTGACTCATCGTATTCGAGATCCAGCCCACTGTGGTCGTATCATCAGCAAACTTGTCGATGGAGTAGGAACCAATTTTGCCATGCAGTCATGTATGTACAGAGAGTATAGTAGGGGGCTAAGTCGCAGCCTTGCGGGGTCCTTGTATTGAGTACTATTGTGGAGGAGGTGTTGTTTATTCTTACTGATTTATTCTTACATTGTCAGCTCATTGAGCACTACGAGTTGAGCACCCGCACTTCGTGATATGCTGCATGAAAGGTTGGTTTGTGGTGTCCACAACCTTCAAATCCTAAAGAAACACCTGGCTGAAATTACCGTAACTTTTAAAAATAGATAGCTCAGGTAACAGAGTGCGTCAGAAAAGGCACCGCTGAGCTACCAAACGTGACTGAAGGGAGGTCAAATCAAGTATGGGGCAGTATGACCACATGGTGTGCTGCAGGATCAACAGGCACAGCAGAGAACCAGACATGGTACTCGGGACTGGACCAGAGTCAAAGGCCCGAGAAAAGAACCGCACGCCAACCTAAGACAGAGGGGGACTGCTATCATTGTGGTGAGGGTGGTGGGGACTGGGGGGGGGGGGGGGGGGGGGGGGGGGGGTACACAATCCACCCAAGCGACCTGCCCAAGAGCCCTCCCATTGTTGGGGGTTTTTGTGTTTTTGATGCAATCGTTGGGGTCATATCCATGGTGGAGCTCAAACTTTCAATTTGGGCAGCACCACAGCCAGCTTTACATTTACGCTGGGGAAACCCTGAAAATCCTTGGGACCGCCAACCCACAAGTGGATTATAAGGAGCAAGGGGCCCATATGTCCCTGGTTGTTGTGGAAGGGCACTGATTCAGTCCCATGGGAATGGGTTACAGCAAATGAAACTCAATTGGCTGGAATTTGTTTAAATTTCCAACGGTGTCATTCACAATTTATCCTGAGAAGGTATGAGGACGTTTTTCACAGAAAACTAGGCCGGATTTAAGGCGCCAAAACAAAAATCTGTCAATCCGGATTCAACACTGAAGTTCGTTAGAGCCAGGCCAGTTCCCTATGCCCGGCATCAGAATTTAAGCGATTAGAAGAACCGGGCATAATCACACCGGTTCAGTTCTCCAAGTGGGCAGCCCTCATAGTCCCTGTTCTGAAGCCTGATCGTTCAATTATATCTGTGGGGAGTACAAACTAACCATAGTCAGGCTCGATCCCCTGGATCGAGAACTCTCTGCCAACCTGGCGGGAGGCTTCACCTACTCAGATCTCAGCCATGTATACCTTCAATTAGATTGGATGAAGAGTTCCAGAAGTTTCCCACAATAAATACCCACAAGGGCCGTTTTCAGTGTATGAGGTATCATTTGATATTGTGTCAGCCTGCGCTATTTTCCAAAGTATGATGGAAAACCTCTTCCAAGGAATTCCCAAGTTGATGGTCAACGATGTTCTCATGACTGGCACCACCCCTGAAGAGTACATGTCCAGTGTGAAGAAAGTGCAAAGGAGGTTTTAGGATGAGGGGTCCATCTGAAATGCGAAAAAAATACATTCCAGGTCTCAGAGGTGACATATTTAGGGTTCTGCATTGATGCCACAGGGTTGCCTCCCTTTGAGGAGAAAGTCAAGGCTAGAGGTGAAGTTCCTGCACCTAAGGGCAGCATGGTAGCATTGTGGATAGCACAATTACTTCACAGCTCCAGGGTCCCGGGTTCGATTCCGGCTTGGTTACTGTCTGTGCGGAGTCTGCACATCCTCCCCATGTGTGCGTGGGTTTCCTCCGAGTGCTCCAGTTTCCTCCCAACAGTCCAAAGATGTGCAGGTTAGGTGGATTGGCTATGCTAAATTGCCCTTAGTGTCCAAAATTGCCCCTAGTGTTGGGTGGGTTACTGGGTTATGGGGATAGGGTGGAGGTGCTCTTTCCAAGAGCCGGTGCAGACTCGATGGGCCCGAATGGCCTCCTTCTACACTGTAAATTCTATGTCTATGTCTAAATGAGCTCAAATTCTTCTTCAGGATGGTAAGTTATTATGGAAGAGTCATTTTGAATTTAGCCACAATAGTGGCACATTACATCAGCTATCAGAACTTCAGGAGAATCAGGGGACAGGGGGTGCGTGTTGTGGCCATCACTAAGGAGAAGGTTCGAGGGAAACACAAAGTCTGAAGGGGATAAATCACCCGGACCGGAGATACTACACCCAGGCTTCTAAAGGAAATAGCTGAGGAGATAGTGGGGACATTGGTAATGATCTTCAGGAATCACTGAAGGTAGGGAGGATCTCAGAGGACTAAAACATGGCTAATGTAAAACTCTGTTTAACAAAGGAGGGAGGCAGAAAACTGGAAATTATAGACCGGTTAGCCTGACTTTGGTCATTGAAAAAGATTTTAGAGTCCATTATTAAAGATGAGATTGCAGAGTACTTGCAAGTGCATAATAAAATAAGACTGAGTCAGCATGGCTTGTGAAGGGAAGGTCATGGCTGACAAAACCTGTTAGAATTCTTTGAGGACATAACAAGGAAGTTAGACAAAGGAGAACCAGTAGACGTGATTTATTTAGATTCCCAGAAGGTCTTTGACCAGGTCTGTATAGGAGGCTGTTAACGGTAAGATCCTGGCATGGATAATAATAGCTTATTTTTCACAAGTAGGCTTCAATGAGTTACTGTGAAAAGCCCCTAGTTGCCACATTCTGGCACCTGTTTAGGGAGGCCGGTACGAGAATTGAACCCGCACTGCTGCCTTGTTCTGCATTAACAAGCCAGCTGTTTAGCCACTGTGCTAAACTAGCCCCTCTAGAGGAGAGAGGATTGGCTGACTGCAGAAGGCAGAGAGTGAGGATTAAAGGAGGCTTTTTCAGGATGGCAGCCAGTGACTAATGGTGTGCTTCAGGGGTCAGTGTTGGAAACCACAACTTTTCACAGTATACACTGACGATCCGGTTGAAGGAACTGAAAGCACTGTTGCTAAGTTTGCAGATGATGCAAAGATATGCAGAGGGTCTGATAGTATTGAGGAAGCAGGGGGCTGCAGAAAGACTTGGACAGGCTAGGAGAGTGGACAAAGAAGATGGATTACAATGTGGAAAAGTGTGAAGTTGTCCACTTTGTAGGAAGAATTGAGGCATAAACTATTCTCTAAATGGGAAAAGGCTTCGGAAATCAGAAGCACAAAGGGAGTTAGGAGTCCTAGTTCAAGATTCTCTTAACGTTTCGATTTGGATTTGAATTTGGATTTATTGTCATGTGTACCAAGTTACAGTGAGATGTATTGTTCTGCGTTCAGTTCAGACAAATCGTTCCATATGTGAAAAACATAGGACATACGATAAATACGCAAAGTAAATACATCGACATAGGCATCGGGTGAAGCATATGGAGTGTCATGCTACATAGCAAAGATATGTGGAGAGATCAGTTCAGTCCATAAGAGTGTCATTCAGGAGTCTGGTAATCGTGGGGAAGAGGCTGTTTTTGAACCTGTTAGTGCATGTTCCGAGGCTTTCGTATCTCCTGCTCGATGGAAGAGGTTGGAAGCGAGAATAACAGGTGGGGTCTTTTTTTTTATTTTTTAAAATTTAGAATACCCAATTACTTTTTCTCCAGTTAAGGGACAATTTAGTGTGACCAATCCACCTAACCTGCGCATCTTTGGGTTGTACGGGTGAAACCCATGCAGACATGGGGGGGATGTGCAAACTCCACACTGCCAGTGACCCAGGGCCGGGATTCGAACCGGGGTCCTCAGCGCCGCAGTCCCAATGAACAGGAGGGGTCTTTGATTATGTTGCTCACTTTCCCAAGGTAGCAGGAGGTGCAGACAGAATCAATGGATGGGAGGCGGGTTTTTGTGATGGACTGGGCTGTGTTCACGATTCTCTGTAGTTTCGTACGGTCCTGGGCCGAGCAGTCATGTCAAGCTGTGATGCAGCTTTCTTTTTGTAAATTAAAAAGTTGTGGGGGTGAGACCCACGCAGACACAGGAGAATGTGCAAACTCCACATGGACAGTGACCCAGGGCCGGGATCGACCCCAGGTCCTCTGCACCGTGAGGCAGCTGTGCTAACCATTGCACCGCTGTGCCACTTGAGATAGGATATTTTCTATGGTGCAGATATGAAAATTGACATGAGTCACTGTGATCATGCCAAATTTCCTTATTTTCCTGAGGAAGTATAGGTGCCATTGTGCTTTCTTGGTCATAGCGTGACATGGGTGGACCAGGACAGATTGTTGGTGATGTGAACACCTAAGAATTTGAAGCTGTCAACCATCTCCACCTCAGCACCATTAATGCAGACAGGGGTGTGTACGATACTTTGCTTCCTGATGTCAATGACCAGCTCCTTAGTTTTGCTGACATTGAGCGAGAGATTGGTTGTCATTACACACACCTATCTCTATCTATCCCTGTACTCTGACTCATTATTGTTTTGAGATTTGATCCACTGTGGCCGAGTTATCAGCAAACCTGCAGATGGAGTTGGAGCCTATTTTGCCACACAGTCGTGTACAATATAGGAGTATAGTAGAGGACAAGTATGCAGCCTTCCAGATTCCCCTATTGAGGACTATCATGGAGGAGATGTGTTTATCCTTACTGATTGTGGTCTATGGGTCAAGAAGTCGAGAATCCAGTTGCAGAGTGAGGAGCCAAGTCCTAGGTTTTTGGAGCTTTGATATGAGCTTGACTGGGATTATGGTGTTGAAGGTGGAGCTGTAGTCAATAAATAAGAGTCGTGTTGCAGTAGTCCTTGTTGTTGAGATGCTCCAGGGATGAGTGTAGGGGCCAGGGAAATAGCGTCTGCTTGTGTACCGGTTGTGGCGGTATGTCAATCGCAGTGGATCAAGGTGTTCTGGGAGTAGGAGTTGATGTGTCTCATGACTAACCTCTCAAAGAACTTTTTTACAATCGATGCCAAGGCCGCTGACAGTAGTCCTTGAGGCACGTTGCCTGGTTCTTCTTAGCACTGGTATGATGGTGGTCTTTTTGAAGCAGGTGGGAACCTTGGAACGGAGTAGGGAGAGGTTGAAGATATCCGCGAACACACCTGCCAGTTGGTCTGCACAGAATCTGAGTGCACGACCAGGGACTCCATCAGGTCTCTGTTGACTTTGGAGGATATGACGGGAGGTATGGGTGTATCCAAGGCTGACAGCAATTTGTTGGTTTTCCTGCTCGAAGTGAGCATAGAATCTATTAAGTTCATTGGGGGTAGGTGTGTGACTGTTGCCGGTTATTCTACTCTGCTTTGCTTTGTAGCCCGTTATTTTGTTTAAGCCTTAACACAACTGACGAGAGTCCATGCCGTAGTCTGGGACATGAGCTTAGTCTGGTATTGTCTCTTGGCATCCCTGATGGCTTTGTGGAGGTTATACCTAGATTAGGGTCAACTGTCTTGAATGCCGCAGACCTGGCCTTCAGAGGGAGGGAATCCCCGGTTAAACCATGGTTTCTGCTTCAGGAATGCACGTACTATCTTCTTTGGCACGCAATCCTCTGCATACTTGCTGATGAAGTCTGTGACGGTGGTGGCATTCTCGTCCAAGCACCAGGAAGAGATGATAAGGAGGCACGCCCCTCCACCCTTCACTTTGCCCGATGACGCCGTGCGGCGCATCCGGTGTATTAAGAAGCAGTCAGCTTGTATGACAGAGTCCGGCGAGGCAGGAACGAGCCATGTTTCTGTGAAACAGAACACAAAGAAGTCTCTTACTTCCCTCTGAGAGGTAAGTCTGGCGTTAAGTTTGTCCAGCTTGTTTTCGATCACTTGAAGTTTGCCAGGAGTATGCTGGGCAGAGGAGACTTGAAACCGGGTTGTTTTAGTGTCACATGCAGACCGCCGCGTTTCCCCTCGCTCCTCCAGTCTTTGCTGTTTGAGGATATTTAGACCGGGTTGGCCGGGTCTTCCTGGCTCAGGTGTTCAGTTCCAGCGTCGGTGGTCTGGCCGGGCCATTTTGGAATCGGGCCCTGGAGTAGGCCTGGTCGGACCTCCATGTTAATTCGCCTCTTCTCCAACTGCCAGTGGGTTGGAGCGCTGGGTGGGCCTCTCCAGGTTGGGTCGTGACTCGTGGTCGGGGGACAGGTCGGGTGTCCTGGGAGGCGGGTCAGGCGTTCTGGGAGCTTGGACAGGTGCTTTGGGGACGGGGTCGCTTCCTAGGCCAGGTCCTTCCCATGCGGGGTCAGGGTCGTGCTTCCGCATTGGGTCTCTTCCGCTTCCAGGGCGAGGTCAGGGTCAGGTCACTGGAGGAGTCCTGCCGTGTCAGGTCATATCGGCCCACAGACGTCGGTGGCTCTTCAGACCTGTAAGTAACATAAAGATAATGTTCGTGTTAGAATTGAGTTTTAAAAGTTAGTATGATTATAAGAGATGTATGAAGAGGATCTGTGGGAGAGAGCTCGCAGAGCGTTGTCACGCTCCAGCCACACTCCGACGCCATCTTGGTTAATGTGCAGGTTCAGTCGACAATTGAGAAGGCAAATACAATGTCAGCATTCTTGTCGAGAGTGCTAGAATACAAGAGCAGGCGACGTACTTCTGAGGCTGTATAAGGTTCTGGTCAGACCTCATATGGAATATTGTGGGCCTCATATCTAAGGAAGGATGGGGGCAGCACGGTGGCACAGTGGTTAGCATTGCTGCCTACGGCGCTGAGGACCCGGGTTCGAATCTCGGCTCTGGGTCACTGTCCGTGTGGAGTCCTGCACATTCTCCCCGTGTCTGCATGGGTTTCACCCCACAACCCAAAAGATGTGCAGGGTAGGTGGATTGGCCACGCTAAATTGCCCCTTAATTGGAAAAAATAATTGGGTACTCTAAATTGTGTTGGCCTTGGAAAGGGTCCAGAGGAGGTTCACAAGAATGAAGACCTTGTCACATGAGGAGGGTTGAAGAGCCTGTCGTTCTCATTGGAGTTTAGAAGGTGAGGGGGGATATTATTGAAACTGACAGGATACCAAAAGGCCTAGATAGAGTGGATGTGGAGCGGATGTTTCCACCAGTAGGAAAACTAGAAACCAAGGGCTCTGCCTCAGACTAAAGGGACGATCCTTTAAAACTGAGATGAGGAGGAATTTCTTCAGCCAGAGTGTGGTGAATTTGTGGAACTCTTTGCCACAGAAGGCTGTGGAGGCCAAATCACTGAGTGTCTTTAAGACAGAGATAGATCAGTTGTTGATTAATAAGGAGATCAGCGGTTATGAGGAGAAGACAGGAGAATGGGGTTTGACACATCAGCCATGATTGAATGGCAGAGCAGACTCAATGGCCCGAATGGCCTAATTCAGCTCCTATGTCTTGTGGTCTTGATGAAAACATCAGCGATGGCAATGGAGGGAGCCTGAAGAAGAAGCTTTTCCAGGGTTGAAGCAAGCTTTGCAATCCCTAAAACCTTTGATTCACATCGACCCTGGGAAAACAATCATGCTCACATGTGAGGCATCCCGAACCTGTGTAGGGGCAGTATTATCCCACAAAATGGGAGATTGTTCTGAACACATTTGTCTTGAGGGCCCTTTCAGAAGTGGAATGAAACCTATACCAAATTGAGCAAGAAGGCTTAGCAGTCATATATGGCTTGAAACATTCTACCAACATGTGTATCGAAGGCGGTTTGATATAGTCACCAAACATAAGCTACTACTTGGCCTTTTGTGATTGGACAAGCCAATACCTAGCCTCGGCTCGGGCCCAGTGTTGGGCCTTGCTGCTGGCAACTTACAATTATTCCCAGCATCAGCCAGGCACTCAGATCGCAAATACAAATGCTTTAAACCGACTCTCCCTGCCAAAGAGCGTACTGCCCCACCAGTGCACCAGGAGAGCATGATTGCCTTGAATTTTGACACCTTCAGTGTAAGTTGGACACAATCGTATCTGGACCCAGGGAGATTTTCATATAATCAAACTTAAAGAGAATATCGCAGACTGGGCTGCGCTGTTGAGAAATCTGAGCATTTGAGACCCTATTTAACCCACCAAGGTGAATTGTCCTGCGATGGTGTGATCTGTGGATGTACACCTGTGATGGTGTCCTGCAAGGATGGTTTGATCTTGTGGGACTCAAGAGTTGTTGTTCTGCCACCAGCCAGGTGATCCCTCTTACTGGAGCTGCATAGAGCCCACCCAGGGCAGCTAGAGATGATGGTGCTGGAACCCAGCTATGTATGGTGGCCAGGCATTGATGAAGCCATCAAAGAATTGGTGCATCAGTTGTCACCCCTGTCTAAAGCAATAGTCTCTGCCTCCGTCAGCCACCCTCCAGCTTTGGGAATGGCGAGGCCACCAATGGACCCGGTCCACTTTGACCACGCGGACTCTTTCCTGGGCAGGATGTTTTTAATTTGGTTGACACCCACTCCAACTGGCAATCAATACAGGAGATGGGGACTCCGACCTCAGTGGCCACGGTGTACACCTCACTTTGAGTGTTTTGCTATTCATGAACTGCCAGAGTCCATTATACCTGACAATGGCACACTTTGAAAGGGGATAATTTCTAGATTTTTGTTCCCGCTGATGGCATCGCCACATTAGGACAGCCCTATACCACCCTGCGCCAAATGGATTGGCTGAAAGCCATTCAGACCTTCAATAATGCCATCCAAAAATAGAGTGACAAACTGCCACGCTGACGACTTGCCAAGATTTCGTTGTCACACAATTCAAACCCCCAAACCACCATAGGCGTCACACCTTCTGAGTTACTGATGGGCCGCCACCTCAGAACCCATTTGGATCTAGTGTTTCCTCACTTGGCGGGGAGACCTCTCAGAGAAATCAATGGGCTGCACAGAGGGGCAGCAGATCGTTCCTGTTGGGGGACCCAGTCTTAGTTCATAACTTTGCCTCGGGGCTGGTCTAGTTAGCAGGATGGATTGTGTCACAGTCAGGACCTGTGCTTACATGGTGAATGTAAATGTAAGGACTGTCAAAAAGCATATCGACCATTGAGGATCCGGAGGGTGACGACCCCCAATTTGGAGCAAAGGGTCCTGACAACTGATGTTGTTGACACTCCTGTGAAATTCTTGAGCAGAGGGAGCTGATACCTCCCGAATCCACCCAGCCAGGTGTACCTTTGAAGGCTGATGATGCCAGCTCTCCTATCATTGAGACGCGTCATCCTGAATTGTCATTGGCTACTGACAACTTTTTTTAAAATTTAGAATACCCAATTCATTTTCTCCGATTAAGGGGCAATTTAATGTGGCCAATTGACCTACCCTGCACATCTTTGGGTTGTGGGGGCGAAACCCACGCAGACATGGGGAGAATGTGCAAACTCCACACGGACAGTGACCCAGAGGCGGGATCGAACCTGGGACCTCAGTGCCGTGAGGCCGCAGGGCTAACCCACTGCGCCACCATGCTGCCCTGGCTACTGACAACTTGACTACCTTGAAGGATGCCAAGTCTGTGGGCGGACGACGGAGGCCCGGAAGGACTCAAAGGTCGCTGGAGCAATTGATTCTTTGATGAATTCTCTCTCTCTCCTGATGTCTTTTGCTATGTATATAGAACTTGTACATAATTATTGTGTATGATGTTATAAGGGATTTATGGAGTCGGGGGGGGGGGGGGGGGGAATGTGATAGCACAGCTCCTTTAAGGGGTGGGGCTAATCGCACAGTAGTGTGCGAACCCAGGCCAGAAGCAATTTTGCATGAGGCCCAGGGAGTGGGGCCAAGGCAGTATGGACCCCAGAGCTAAAGAGACTAGACATATCCTATTGTGTTCCGTGCCTGTAATATTACCAGCCTTTGCCTTTCACCAATATACTCCTTTGCTACTACTGCAAGCCTCCAGTGTTTTTCTCAAGCCACCACAATATTGAATGCCAGTGCAGACTCAATGGCTGTCTGGCCTACTCCTGCTCCTATTTCTCATGTTCTTGTGGTATTGTTGTGTCACTATATTTGCTGGATCTCAGCTTCCCTAGTGAGGCCTGTTGATCAAACCAAATATTTACCAAGTATTTAATAGTGGTCAGATAATTATAAGGGTGATTTCTGGGGCACATTGATTATCTATTGCATGGATGTGTGATGATACCAATGCAGATGTTCCAAACCCCACAAATCAAAAGAGTATATATTGAAGCAAATTTGCCAGCAAAAAAAAAGCGATGAATCCTTTTAAAGTCTTAGGCTAATGGTTTTCATGTTTGGACCGTAGAGCAGCCCAGAGCAACTGGAGGATATTCAGTTGCTCTCTTGCTCTTCGTTATGTGATTTTGTTTTGTTTGCATGATTATGATATGAATTTTTTTGTCTCAATTCTTAATCTCTTATTCAGTTATCTAAATCTTTTAGATACTTGCTGCACTGAACATTCACTTCTCTATATGACCTTTGTAAAATATACTTACATTCACCTGCCATGCAGTTTTCATGTGCCACTGATGTGCCATGTTGTTTGTTCTGTCACTAAAACCAAGTGACTACCCATTGAAAAAAGTAGATGTAAAGTCTTCCTTAGAGCTCACCTCGGGGCTTGCTTTTCATGCTACTGACTGCCTGTCTCACTAATGGCAGATGATCCTGCCTGTAGGCCTCTTCAGTTCTTGTTTGGAAACCTGCATGCTTTGGCGTCCTTCCACCATTTGCCCAGAGGGACACGAGGCAAAAAAATGGCTGCAACTTGAGAGTCACTCACCTGTTTCTGCATTTGCTTACATGCCTCTGCTGGAGCACTTACGCTGAATGTGGTTAAGAATCTCTGGACAGAAAGTGGTATGGACATGCTAAACCAGAAAACTAGCAAAGTTTTTTTCATCTCCAAATAAACTGACAGCACACAAAAAGCTATCAACTCCAGGTGGTCTTTATTATAAGCCTATGACATGTGAAAACAAATAGTTACATTGGCTTGTAACTTGATATGTGGGTATGTTTAACCTTCTTACAACTGTATTTGAGAGAAGGTTTCTAATATATGAGAGCCTAAAGGGAAAATTTCTAATCTTAAAGGAGCAAACTTTTTAAAATAAATTTAGAGTACCCAATTAATTTTTTCTAATTAAGGGGCAATTTAGTGTGGCCAATCCACCTACCCGACACATCTTTGGGTTGTGGGGGCGAAACCCCTGCAAACATGGAGAGAATGTGCAAACTCCACACGGACAGTGACCCAGAGCCGAACATGGGACCTCGGTGTCGTGAGGCAGCAGTGCTATCCTTTGTGCTTAAAGGAGCTAACTTGATTTCAACATTTCAAATTGGTTCAGAAGGTTGACCTGTTCAAAATTTTGAAAAAGTAAATTAAAAATAATGCATTTTAGTTACCTTTAAACGATTTCATTCTTCATAGTTAAAAGGTTTCTCATCCCCAAAGTAAAGAAAAAAACTTCGATTTCCAACAGACCAACCAAACGATCGCTTCTCCACACGTTATCACAAAAATCCCTCAATTCAATTCCCCCCGGTCCATGGAAACACTCCGCCCTGTCTGGACGGAGTTCACAGAGATATTGCATGTCATCCAACTGCCTGTCTTTCACGTAGGCTTTTCTTTCGAACCGCTGTCACTTTTGTGTGTCTTGCTCACTCCACTGCTCCACCTGTTCCCCCCCCCCCCCCACCCCCCACCCCCACCTCCATATGAACCTGCCATTTGTCTCCCCATGCCATTCAATTCAAATTGGTACTGTTTTTCCATTCATTGTCAGCTCAGGCTGGTATTATATTCTTGCTAGTCTCCATACGACTCATGCCAAAATTTCTAATAGCTTTTCCTCTCACCCCCAATTTATAATTCCCAACTTCTGTTCTTTCCACTTTATTTATGAGCCTTCCATCCACCCTTCATTGTCATTTGATTTGTTCCCATTTGACAAAGATTCCCATTCTTCAGTTGTATAGGCTACTCCCCTGCTCTGGACTCCACAGATAGACCCAGTGAGCTCCATCTGGAGGTCGGTATGTCTCAGTTATTTCATTGAGTCAAGCTAATTTGATACAGTAGATCTCAACTATTCCAATAGAGTGGGAATATCTGGCATTGGGCGTCGCTGCCTCTGACTGCACTCTTGTGAAACCTTTGCCCTGTGACTGCACAGGAATTGAAGTTCAAATTGCTTATGATTCAAGGTGAATCTTCGAGAAATAGCATAGTCCCAAGATATGGTATCTCTGAAAAGGAAAAATAAAGTATTGCATTCATACAACGCCTTTCGTGACTTCAGGTTCTCCCAAGAGGCTTTACAGTCAATGAAATACTCTTGAATTGGAATCACTTTTCCCAAGAGACTCAGCGGTTTTCAAACCAAAATTCAAACAATATACTGGAACCACAAGAAATCTTCCCCCCTCTCCCATCTTGAACTTCTTTCAGTGTTTGTCAGTGTTTGTCACAATCATTTCCTCGAGTTTGAGTTATATTATATCCTTTAATTCCTTTAATTACTACAAAGCTCTTTCATACTGTCGCTGTGAACTTCAATCTATTATTTTAATTAATGTACTAAGTTCTGAAATCATGTTCGAGTCACTTGTTTGTATGGATATAATCCAATCTATTCACACACTCCCAAAGCCCGTCCTGTTTTCAATATGCATTGAACAATGAATTGTTTCGGTTCCATTACATAACATTTCCAACCAATCATTGATGGCAGTTATCAACTTTAGAATTTCAGCAGCTGAATAGTTGTAGCATAAGAATGCAGGAAATAGGAGCACGAGTGGCCCATTCAGCCCCTCGAGTCTGCTCCGCCATTCAACTAGATCAGGGTTTTCAAACTCAGGGTCGCGACCCACAGGTTAGATGTCAGGAGGGTCGCAGAGCGATCAGTCGCGGCATTTCCGATCGCGGGAGTAGCGTCCAACGACTGCAATCGGCTTTTAAGAATGCTCTCGTGACTGGCCTTTAAATACGAACGATGAAGTCTTTCCACCATAAGCGATGACAGAGAGCAAATCAGGATGTAAAGCCTATGTGTGTTGAATGCAGAGAGGTACTGGTAAATTAAAGTTTAAAACCCTCAAAACTTCAATGGCAATGCGAATTTGAGGACAAACCTCTTGATTTATTTCAAAGGACGCAGCTAGAACTTAAATCATCAGCTGAAGTTCCTGATCAGAAATGTAACATTGAATGACAAAGCAAGTGAAATTGTGAGGATCAAGCAGGCTCACCTGTTGCATTAAAGGTAAGAAATAATGGTGTGTCCCGAAGGTTGGCCAGTTGGTAACAGTGGATCTCGGGAAAAAAAGTTTGAAAAACACTGAACTAAATCACGTCTGATCTTCTACCTTAATTCCATTTTCCCTCACCATCCTTCCATTCTTTGATATTTTTAGTATATAGAAATCTATCGTTCGATGCCTTGAACATGCTCAATTACTGAGCTGCCTAAGCTCTCTGGGGTAGAGAATTCCATAGACTTACCACCCACTGAGTGAAGAAATTCCTCCCATTTAAATAGCCTTCCCTTTATTCTGGGGCTGTGTGCTCTTGTTCTAGACCAACCCCCAGCCCAGGGGAAATATCCTCCTGCATCTATCCTGTAGAGTCATGTAGGAATTCTGTATGCTTCAATTAGATTAACCGTACCTTATGCAGCATCACTTTTATTTCCTATTTTTCAAACCTTAGAATTAACGTTTTACTTGGAATCTCTAATTTACTATTGGCTAAATGATTGATAACAATATAAGTAATTATGAGTTTTCCCCCAGCGTCCTTTAGCTGCTCTGTACAACATCATTCACATTATTGCAAAACTGAGAGATTCATTTTAATCCTTTAACATGTCTCTGTCCATGTACTTAATGATGAATCTCTTAACACAATATACAATTTATTTGCCACCCTTGATGTGCTTTTACTCCCATTATCATCATCCAATATTCTAAATCTGATCACTATTTACAGTTCTTTTAATGACTCCTCGTTATTTTCTCCTCTATGCGCTATTTTTCACATAACCCTTAGCAACCTTTCAAAATTAATCATCTTAAATGTTCATTCTTCACCAGTATAACATGTATAGTTATTGATCGAACAATTAGCTTTTCTTCTTTCCTTACTTTCCTAAAACATTCTTACTTTACTTTTAAACCATTATCTTATTCTTAAATTCACACAATATCTGGATTAATTTCTCTGTATTGTTCAAGCACAAAAAATATTACTTTTATTCCACTGAATTTTCATTTGTACATGCATCCCATAAGTTCGATGTCTTTTCAATGATGATCCAATCATTCTGTCCATATCTTGTAACTGATGTCCCATTAATATAAATACAATTCCGCTGTTCAAACTACTTTGTATTTGTTAAATTTGTCTTCTAGCTACTGGTTCTACTAAATCTCATTTATATTGAATCCCTAGGTTTAAGTCAATTGGAATTTCATCTGGTTAGGTTTCCCTGAATTGTGTATCATCTCCAGCTGAAAGGACAGGCAGTTAACCTGTTTGCAGGGTTCTGTAATGTTGCTCTCTAATTAACTGCTAAGAGGCATATTGGACCGGTGTGGACTGACTTGCCTCCTAAAATCCTCTTTCTCTCAGCGAATAAATGGTTGACTTCTACTTTGTGTCCTCGCCATTGAGATCCTGGCTAAAACTTGAAATATACCCTGTGGAGAATTGCAGAACCAATCATTCTGTGATTCAACACATTAGTATACCAATGAGCTGAGCTATTGACCTAGTCTAGTGTTATTCAGTTTTCAATAATTTGCCTATAGGGTGGTGACACTATGTATAAAGAAGACCCTCTTTATAACGCTGTCTTGACTGATATAAAAAGCATGTTATAATGAGTGGCATGCATAGAGAATCTTTTTTGTTGTTTCCTCTATTAGTGAACCATAAACTAATGCATATAATGTCAGAATGTTAAAATGTTATACCAGGCCACTGGTATAATAAATACCTGCACACGTGCATGGCAGAAATCGATAATTAATTTGCAGTTTCTTGTCCCAAGGTGTTTGCATATATATTTTGTACCAATAGTATGTAAGTACACTGAGATATTATTCATTGTTTGCTTGTCAAGAATAACAAAGAAGATATAACAATTGGTTAAGACCCATTTTATACATAATGACAACTGTCATTTACTGCCAACATTTGTATTAAAGATGGAATATAATATTTTTTTAAAGTTATCCTTTTGACCTATTCTGGCTTCAGTAATAATTCAAAACTGTCAAAATTGATAAACAAAAGCTTTTTAAAGTATGTTTTATCTTTTCAATTGATTTTGAAAGGCAATTGCCTTGATGAAACTTCCAAAAACTCCCTGCAAAATTGGACAGGATCTGAAGAAGGGGCAACGATTGCGATGCAGGATTATCCCATGGCTATTACTTACGATGCAGGCACCACATGCTTCACCTTGCTCGTTAATTTAAATGATCAAAATGTATTGTTTAGTGGCTGCATGACTGAGGAACAGATGCAAAACTGCCAGAAGTTAGCACGATTTAAAGCCAGACTGCACCTGTGAATGAAGAGGTGCACTATAGGGCAGCACAGCAGCATAGTGGTTAGCACTATGGCTTCACAGCGCCAGGGTCCCAGGTTCTATTCCCGGCTTGGGTCACTGTCTGTGTGGAGTCTCCACATTCACTCTGTACCTGCGTGGGTTTCCTCTGGATGCATGGCACGTTTCCTCCCACAAGTCCATAAGATGTGCTATTAGGTAATTTGGGCATTCTGAATTCTCCCTCTGTGAACCCGAACAGGGTGCTGGAATGTGGTGACCAGTGGCTTTTCACAGTAACTTCAATACACTGTTAATGTAAGCCTACTTAGAACATAGAACATAGAACATTACAGCACAGAACAGGCCCTTCGGCCCTCGATGTTGTGCCGAACAATGATCACCCCACTTAAACCCACGTAACCCGTATACCCGTAACCCAACAATCCCCCCATTAACCTTACACTACGGGCAATTTAGCATGGCCAATCCACCTAACCCGCACATCTTTGGACTGTGGGAGGAAACCGGAGCACCCGGAGGAAACCCACGCGCACACGAGGAGGACGTGCAGACTCCACACAGACAGGGACCCAGCCGGGAATCGAACCTGGGACCCTGGAGCTGTGAAGCATTGATGCTAACCACCATGCTACCGTGAGGCCCTTGTGACAGTAAAGATTAGTATTATTATTATTATTATAGCTGGAACAGAGGCTTGAAGTCATTCTGGAATAAATTTTGCCTGGGAAAGACAGAAGAGTGGCACAACATGGCAGAGTGCAGGCTTCAAGATTTTCTGCTCCGGCTCTTGAGGTCTTGGTGCAAATGCTGGCGAGGAGGCGAGATGTCAGCTATCCAAAGATAATCTGAAGCCCTCCAAACTAACTTTACAAAGGCAGTATGATGAGGTAGCCATGGCGGTAAATGCCAGGAGTCTAGCCCCAAAGGCGTGGATACAGTGCCACAAAATGTTCAATGGCCTCACAAGAATGGTCAAGGCCATTAAATGCATTTTCAAGTGCCATATGTCACTAACTGCACATTTAGCACTGCTGCAAGATTCACACTTGCACCTAGCAGTTTGGACATATGACCAGTTCTTTGTCCATGGCAACCATATCTTGAAAACACATTGGGCGAAATTCTCCGCCCCCCACGACGGGTGGGAGAATAGCGGGAGGGGCGGCAAAATGTCGGGAAGGCCCTCCCGCTATTCTCCCCCACCCCCGCCGAAGTCCCGACCCGAATCGCTGCCGCCGTTTTTTTACGGCCGCAGCGATTCTCAGCTGTTAGATGGGCCGAAGTCCCAGCCCTTTCCGCCGTTTTTACGAACGGCAAATACACCTGGTCTTGCCGTTCGTAAAAACGGCGTCACAAACTCGCTATTAATAACCATGGCACCGATTGGCACGGCCGTACCACGGCCGTGCCAAGGGTGCCATGGGCCCGATGCCCGCGCACTACTTGTCCTTCCGCCGCCCCGCAGTATCCATTCGCGGGGCGGCTGAGGGGCAACCCGGCCCGCGCATGCGCGGGTTTCGCGCAAAAACGCGATGACGTCACCCGCGCATGCGCGGGTTGGAGTCTTCCAAACTGCGCATGCGCGGCTGACGTCATATGACGCGTCAGCCGGCGCTAACTCCGGCAAGCGGGCTTAACGATTTTCGTTAAGCCCGTCTTGCCGGAGCCTACGGTGTCGGGCTGCTAGCCCCGACCGGGGACCAGAATCGGTCCCCGGTCGGGAAGGGGCGCGCTGCCGTAAAACCCGCCCGGGTTTTACGGCAGCTTTACGATTTCTCCCGTTTCGGGAGAATCGCGCCCATTGTAGGGCACATGCACTAGCACACCTTCCATTCTCTTGCAGGAGAACATAATGCCTAACCGGAGGGAGCAGCACCCAGTTGGGGGTGAGAGCGGGGCTGCAGTGGGAGAACATGCACGGCTACATGTGCTGACCCCAAAGGAGGAGATGGCGATAGCCATCATTGAAAAGATCATCTTTGAAGCTGTGGCCAGTGGAGGGTTGAAATTTGCAAAGTTGACAGTATCCTCATAACTAATCATCCTCGTCACAAAGAGTTTTCACTTCATTCCTCGATCTCTTCTCATTTACAAACTGTAGATGGTGCAAGCATGCACCTTTTGCTAGCCCCACCCTCCCCTCACCACAAGCCTATCCTTGTGCATTTCTTCTTTCAGATATCCAAGAACTGTGATCCAGCTAGGCAGTGGGAAAAAGCAAGAAGTGAAAGAGCAAGAAAGCAGTGAAAAGAAAATAGTGAAATAAAAAAAACACTGATTCAGCACCCGCATTGTGCCCAGGGTGGATTGGGGTGCACCGGGTGAATAGCAGGAGAGAGCAAAATCCAGATTTGTGGCAGACGCAAACCATTTTCCGATTCACTGAGCCCCCACCCGATGGCGAGTTCCGGAGCACACCCAAAAATGGGGAGAATATCATTAACCCTCATTTGCATTTATTTCTATCTCATTAACGAGATTGAAGTCGAATTCAGCGGCCTACCGGGAATTACCAAAATCGCCAGCAGGAAGTCACGTGGGTATTGTTTAATACTCCTTTTCGAAAACAGGAAGCTGGCACATTGGCTACTGTAGGGAAGTGAGGAAGTTTCCATTTTCCAGCAGGAAGCTCAACTGCACCAGAACTGCTGCCCCAGTGCTCACAGGGGGGAAGGGGGTGGATATGTGAGGCCTTCAAGCCATCTTTAAATATTGTGGAGACCTAGAACAGGGGCAACCACAGCTGCAGCCTGTCTGTTCTACCAGACTCTTCCAGGACAGAGCCGTGCTCCGGCCTCTATCCTGAAATTCAATTTTACTCCCTTTGACTGTGAGAAGCCTCTAGCTTCATAGCTGAAGGCTATTTTAAAAGAAAAATTAGCCTTGATCACGCTCCTCAACTCTCAAGTGCCTCCTTGAAAGCATACGTGCCATGCCTCAGAGGATGATCAGCATGTTGCACCACTGTGGATATTTCTGCGGCCAAAGGGTAAGTGTGTGGATGAGCGGAGGGCAGCTGAGCACGGCCTCCCTAATGTTCCCAGCAATGGTCTGGGTTCTAGGGGCTCCTGATGTGGTTGGGGGTGAGTGTGCAGAGGAAGGTTTGCCAGAACAACTGGCTCGCTGGGTGACACTCTGAGAGAAGGCAGCACACATAAGGGCGGGGGAGACTTGGGGATTTGGGAGTCCCGGGATGGAAGTCCTAACTGATTGTCGGTCTCTCTCTTTCTGCAATTCATTCCAGATAAAACTATGTTCGCTGGCGTTGATCCTGCAGAGACTGCCCTCGGGTTGCTAGTTGCAGCCGAGGTGGGCAGATGCCGGTGAAGGCAGCACAGGCCGGAGGCGGCACCCCATGTGCAGGGGGCCACCGCACACCCTGAATACTCAGCCATCCATCAGGTGAGGAGGGACCCAGATGGGGAGGCCAGGGATGGCCCATGGTGTAGAGGTGTCGTTGGTCATTTAATGAGCTGACTGACACCATGTCCCACAGAAGACTGCGTCTCAGCTGGGATACAGTGTGGAACCTGTGCCATGTCCTTGTGGACATGGCACCCCATGGAGGAAGAGGTCACCCGCCTGCGTGGCATATCACAATCTTCCACCCAAGGTGCATCTGGGAGGCGATGGATGCTCTGTATGTCCGGGTATCAGACCTTTGAGCTGGACCAGGCCCAGAAAGATGCTCGGGCTGCAGGTTTTGCTGCCATCGGCAGGATACACCAAGGCCAGTAGGCAATCGATGGCATGCATATTGCACTGCGAGTACCGGGAGATTAGGGAGTGCCCTATATTAATAAGAAACATAGAAAATATGAGCAGCAGGAGGCCATTTGGCCCTTCAAGCATGCTCCACCAGTGGAAGGCATTACACTCCCTGAATGTTCAGATCATGTGCGACCATCGCCTTAGAATCATGCACGTATGTGCCCATTACTCTGGCAGCGTGCATGACAGCTACATCCTGGGACGCTTGGAGAATCTATGTGTCTTCAAGGACGACCCCAGGATGATGGGTTGGCTCATGAAGGTGAAGGGTTACCCATTGCCGATTTGGAGGCCTGAGACCAAGGTGGGACCCATGATAATGAGGCCCTCGTTGCCACCAGTGCTGTCATTGAGCGGTGCATCAGGCTGCTGAAATTGCATTTCTAATGCCTTGACCATTCTGACAATGCCTTGCAGTACACCCTACAGAGGGTCTCCGGCTTTGTGGAGATCTGCTATGCCCTCTGCAATCTGACACAGCAGAGGGGGCACATGCTGGAGGGGAGGAGGAGGAGCAGCAGGCAGCGGAGGAATATGCAGTCTCATCTGGGGAGGAAGATGTGGTGGTCCAGAAGGGGCTAGAGGACGAGCCCGAGCAGGAGCTGAAGGATGGACAAGGGTCTGTCATGCACCCCCCATTTCCTTCTCCCCAATCCATGCATCCTTCCCCCATTACACTGCCCCCTCCCCGACTTGCATGTACCCCCCTCCAAGGGTCTGTGTAACATCACTCCAGGGTGATGGGCCTGTGTCGGCACTATCAGGGGGTCACAATAAAAGGCTGGAGATTAATGATCATTTGCTGTGAGGAGGGTCTGGTGCTCCTCAGTTTCTGCTAAAGTCTGACCACTGTCTTTCTGCTGACAACACACTCACATCCATCCTCTGAATCAGAGGCTTTTGATCTTGGACCACAGTGCCTGGGAGGCGGGGGTGGGGGGAGTAAAGGTCAACAGGGGGAGAGGGTGCGGGTAGGTTCACTGTGAAGATTAACTTGACAGAGGCTTTACATGTATGAAGTGCAACATATTTTAATGGTGAAACTTTCACTGTGACAGATGTCCAGTCCCCCTATCTACAGATAGTGAACCTCCAGTGCCCACTCAGTGCTCCCCACTCTTCTTGATCTTTTTATGGCCTTGTGCTATGTATAGGTGTGTCCCCAGTGTCGTGTTATTCACCCTGGGGTAACACGGACTGCAACTGGATGCAGTTGTACTGGAAAGCAGACACCAAACTTAGATGTTGGTTCAATACGATTTATTGAACTTCTGTAACAGTGCACACAGCTTGCTGTGGGTTGACACTCTACTACTCTAAGTGTGCTAACTATAACTAACTAGACCAGACTAGCTCTGAGCCACGTGTAGAAGGTGCTAACTGATATATACACCTTGACTGTCACTCCAGTTGTCACCAGTGGAAAGAGGTGGAGTGCTGATGCTGCGTGTGTTTTATAGTAGGAAGCCCCCCTCTAGTGTTCTGTTGGTGATTGGTTGTGTTCTGTCCTGTGTGTTGATTGGCTGTACTGGGTGTCTGTCACTGCCTGCCTGTATCTCATTATGTGCATGAGTGCATATCATGACACCCAGGATGCACATCAGAGGTGTCTGCTTTCTGTGCCCTGTGACTTTTGATGTTCTTGGCGGGCATCCTCTGGTGGGCCTGGAGCCAGGGGGCCCCCAGCCAATTTAACGGTGTCATTGGTGTCTGCCTGCTGCCCTTGAGATGCACTGACGTGAGGAGGGGGGGGGGGGGTGATAAGAAGAAAGACATGAAGACCGCTGTAGTTACCTTGGTGGCAGGCACCTCGTTGGCCTCCAGCACTTTCTCCTCTCTGATGGTGCTTGTAGAGCTCAGGGTGATTCCATGGGACAGAAGGGCAGCTAGAGTGTGCTTCAAAGGTCTCCGAGTCATCTAGCTCTGCCAATCCTGTGGGCTTCCCCGTTGGCTCTACCATGGCATCAACGACCTAAGCGATGCTCCTCAGTGGCTGGGCCATGATCTGCAGTGCCTGGGCAATGTCCATCCATGTCTTGGACACATCCCTCAGCTACTGGGACATAATGTTGAGGCCCTCAAAAATGGTCGTCACAGACTGAACCATGCCTTGGACACAACCATTCAAGATGCAGACATCTTGCAGCAGGTTTTCCACTATGGTCACCATCTAGCAGTGTTGGCCTCAGTGCCACACATTGTCAGCACCATCTCCTGCACCCTTAGCCTTTGGGACCCTTCCAATCAGCCTTGTAGTCACTGCAATGTCGCTGACACCCCCTCCTGAATCTCGCAACTGTGTCCTATAACTTGCATCATCTCTTGGAGAACATTCTCCAGAGGCTTGGCATCTGGTTGAGACCCAGCTGAGTCCTGGGATCCAGCAGATCTCTGACTGCTGACTCCCTGGGATAGTCCTGCCTCTGCCAGATATGGCATTTGCAACTTTGTGGTGCTTACTGATTGTGCCCTAGAAGCCTGTCCAGTCATGTCATCCACCGAGATGTGTGTCTGTGCACTGGTGAATGGTGTGGGAGACATCTGTGACACATTGCCAGTGGTCTCCTCGGAGCTCTCCTCTGAAGGGGTTTTCTTGCAGGCTGGGGCAGGGAGAGGGGGCTAGAGGATCGACTCCAGTTGGCCTAGCCTCATCAGAAGGCAATTATGTGAGACAATGGACATGTGGTCAGTGAGAGGGAAGGATCATTTTGTCTGACATGAACAATCCACTTGAGACAGGTCATCTGGATGACCCCACTGCTGGTCCTCCGACCTCCCAGGGGAACAGGCTGCCCCACCTCTCATCCACAGCATCGAGAAGCTTGCACAGGTTAGCATCTCCAAAGCAACGGGCAGGTCTCCACGCTGCCGTGCTTGTGTATTGACTGGGAGTGAGTGATGAGGGAGCGCTTAAAAGCAGTTCCCCCTTTCTGGCGGCGAGCTGCTGAGGTGTGAGTCAGGCGAATCAGACAGCGAGGGAGCCAGTAATGTCAAGAATCTTCTGGGGGCTCGTTTTTGACAACAAGTGTTGTTGACTACGGGCCGCGATCTCGTCAATGTGGTCGTCATGAAATACCCCGGCAAATTCTCTCAGAAACTGGGCTTTTAAATATTTCCATGGAATCCCGCCCCATGACTCATTCCCATCTTCACTGCCAGCAGCTCAAATTTTGACACTGTGCAAACTTGAGAAGATCGTTTAGAAATGGGATCTGCACAGCAACCACAAATGGTCTGCAGCTAAGGCAGGGGACAAGGGTAGCACAGGTGCCAGATTGCCAGAGGGTGAGATTGCACACAAATTCTGCTACAGAAGATAAATAAATAATCTTTTATTGTCACAAGTAGGCTTACATTAACACTGCAATGAAGTTACTGTGAAAAGCCCCTCGTCGCCATATTCTGGCGCCTGTTCGGGTACATAGAGGGAGAATTCAGAATATCCAACAGCACGTCTTTCGGGACCTGTGGGAGGAAGCCGGAGCATCCGGAGGAAACCCACAGGGACACGGCGAATGTGCAGACTCTACACCGACAGTGACCCAAGCCGGGAATCGAACCTGGGACCCTGGCGCTGTGAAACAACAGTGCTACCCACTGTGTACCATGCTGCCCTTGTAGCACTACATTCTCTATGCTTCACCCGATTTCTATGTCTACGTATTTACATTGTGTATTTATCGAATGTCTTATGTTTTTCATGCATGGAACGATCTGCCTGGACTGTACGCAGAACAATACTTTTCACTGTACCTCAGTACACATGACAATAAATCTAAATCTAAAAATATAATCAACTCTGGAAACCACCAGACTCTTAACAAATCAGAGCAAAAATAGAAATGAATAAGAAACTAACCTTGGGGCTTCCAGTGTGCACCATGGAGTAAGTGGTCACACACAAGGCAGCTCCTGCCCAAGGTTACAGAAAAGAGCTTTTTTGGAATTTTGATGAAAAGGCGTACGTGAATGTTGGAGGAGTACTTTCCCCCAGGAATGGTATGTTTCTTGGTTACCAGACCCGCAGAAACAGTGAAAGATTTGGCTGAAGCTACAGCAGGGACAAAAGCCTCTTCCAGCATGCAGGCGGGGGAAGGACGAGCTTAAAGACCTCAAGCTGACTTGAGGGCCTTTATGAAAGCTGAATTCTAGCAGCAGAGGGAACAACTGTGAAAAGATCTCACAAAAGCCATTGAAGAAGCAATGACGGCTGACTTCCGGTGATGGCGGGCAGGAGGCAGCCGCACGTTGGAGGGCTCCCATTCGGGAACGGCATTGTCAGGGATTGACGCCCGGTCCTAGGGGCAGCGAAGGCGGTGAAGGCCAGGAGAAAGCACAGGGAAGGGATATGTCGAGGTCCAGTAAGAAAACGGCTGTGAAAACAGCTGAAAGTTCATTGGGGAGTAGAAAGGTCACCGTGGGGTCACCAAGGAAAATGGAGGCTGGAGCATCAGGGGAGGCCGCATTGTTTATGGCTGAAGAAATAACTAAGGTAATGGCTGCAGAATTTGAAAGGCAGTTTACAAAATACATGGAGACAATGAGGAAGGAGATGAGGGAGGTTTTGAGTGTGCTGGTGCAGGAGGCGATTTCCCCGGTGACGACGGCGGTGGCGAGTGCAGTGGGGGAGCACGGGGAGGTGCTGAAGGAAGTGGAGGAGACATTATTGCAGCATGGTGATCAACTTACGTCGATGGAGAAGGAGATGCGAAAGGTGATGGAGATTAACAAGGATCTGCGAGGGAAAATGGAAGACCTGGAAAACAGGTCCAGGCGACAGAATTTGAGGATTGTGGGGCTGCCCGAAGGAGTTGAAGGGCCGAGACTGATTGAGTATTTTGCTGCGATGCTGGCGGAACTATTGGGGGAGGGGGAGGATCCCTCCCGATATGAACTGGATCGGGCTCATCGGTGGTGGAGGCCTGTACCAAAGGCGAGTGAGCCGCCAAGGATAGTGACTCTGTGCTTCCGTAGGTACAGTGTGAAGGAGAAGGTCCTGTGCTGGGCCAAGCAGAAGCGGGTGGTGCAGTGGGCTGGAGCTGGTATACGTGTATAGCAGGACTTTACGGTGGAGCTGGCGAGGAGGCGGGCTGCTTTCAACCGGGTGAGGAGGGCACTGTACATCAGCAAGGTGCAGTGCGGCATTGTATATCCAGCGAAGCTGAGGGTGACTTACAAGCTCAAGGACTTTTATTTTGGAACGGCGGAGGCAGCGGAGGGATTTGCGAAGGCAGAAGGACTGTGGCAGAACTGAGAAATTGAGAAATGGCAATGTAACCTCATGACTATATTTTCTATTTTTTTTGTTTGTTTGTTTCACTGCGTGCGGGTGTATGGGCTAAAGGAGCCAATGTTGTATATATTTGGACAAGAGAAGTGATGGGACTTTCACTCGAAGTGAGGGATCTTTGTGGTGTAGGTGGATATGCGGGGTTTGTTAAAAAGGGGATTTGTGGACTTTCCTAGGGTCGGGCAAGGGGGAAAGGGACCCGGGCGGGGGCCTCCACGCTGGCCGGTTTAAGCCGGTCAGTGAACGGGAGTGAGGTGGGGGGAGGGGCTGTGGCCATCGGAGCCTGGCAGAACAGGGTCCGAGTGGTCTAGCCAGGGTGGAAAGTTGGAGGGGAAGGAACCGAGGTTGGGGGAAGGAGTTTTACAAGAGGTAGTGGACGGGAGGAGTGGGGGGGTGGGGGGGGGGGGGGGGGGGGTTTACAACTTTGGGTATCATGTACGGCACTCTTTCAGAGGTTGGACGGCGTTGAGTGTGTGTGTGTTGGGGGGGGGGGGGGGGGGGGAGGGGAAGTGGACTCTATGGTAACCATGGCCGGTCCCGGACTCCTTTTTTCTTTTTCTCCTTTGCTTTTCGTTTCCACCGTGGGAGGGTTTGTTTTATTGGATGCATATATTGACAGGTGGGCCCTTGTTTGCGGTGGTGGGAGGATGGGATCGTTGTTATTGTTAAGGGGATTGATTTTGTATTTGTTACCGTTTACTGTTTGGGGGTGGGGTGCAAACTTTGGAGGAAAATGTGAAAATGGAGAATAAAAACATTTATTTAAAAAAAGAAACTAACCTGAAAGAAACGATAATGCTTTTAAATAGCATTGGTGGGGAGGTTGGGGGCGGGGGGGGGGGGGGGGGGGGGGTGGTTGAGGGGGGAATCCTCCCCTGCTTCATGCATGTTCAGAATTCAAGGTTAAGTAAGGGTGTTTTCTGGAGCTTTGAGCTCCAAAATGGCAATGGCATCGCATTAGCAAAGGCCTGTAAGTTTCTGGGAAACAATGTTTAGCTGTTTGCCAACTGCAAAACAAACTTTATATCTTACAGCAAGGGTACAAATTTTAAAAAGTAATACTTAGAACTATTTTCATTTTGTAAACCTAATCCAGATACCAAAGAGGATATTATCTATTTGAGAAAATGATCTTTACCACATGAATGGACAATACATTTTGCATTATTTCTCCAGGGACAAAGTATTATTTTGAAATATATACTCATTCACTAAAGAGCTTTTCTTTCAGAACAAAATTACAAAACACTGATACCAGCTTTGTGGAATCCAACACTTCTCCGAAATGTGAAGCAGCACTTGAGATAAGAGCAGCCTTTCTCCATTATTGACAGAATACCAAGAATACCATTATTCTCTAAGTGTGTATTGTGAGTTCATTGTAAATGACATTTTGAAATTTAGGAACATTATATCATGCAATTGAAAGTGTAATTGCTGAGGGAGTGTTTTGCTTTAGTATTCATGAAAGATTCCCACCGTTTCTTGTCGAATATCTGATGAGCATACCTGAAAACTATTTCAATTTGATCCAAGCGTTTTTCTCCTTTTATTGTGTATCTGTGCTTGTTAAGATGAAGAATGATGATGCCAAGGAACAATGTTTTTCTTCACTTTGTACCGAGTGATACCATCGAAGCATTCTTTCATTTCATATTATGCTACAATGTACCTCAACCCACGGCACAGTAGAGCATCCCAGTACCTATTACTTTGAAGGTGTTTTCGCATTTTGGGTTCTTGAACCTTTGCAAATGTGTTTGAATTGTCCCAACGCGTTTCGTTTGGGACCCTTAGCTGCTGCAGAAAACTGTAATCTGAAATACCTAGTTTGAATTTGCAGCCAGGTTCAAAGGGTAAACAGACAATTGTTTGAGCTTTATAGAGATCTAGATTAAATGTGTTGATAAGTATAATGTTGATATTTAAAAGTAATATGCAAAAATCAATGCCAGTGTTAAGGATAGGTTGTACCATACAGATTTGTTAACATTTAAACATTCAAGATAGAAGGTGAATTGCTTTGAACTTTTTTCCCCTTTTTTAAACTATTAGAACCGAGCCTATATTATTACACACAATAATCCAAGGAACTATATGATGAGAGCTGTCAGACTATAACTAATATGCTCATGTACTACACTTGTAGCACAATCCTGACTATATTTGGAAGAGCAGAAATAAGAAATGCGGAGTTATGTTATTCATTCATTTGCTACAACTACAGGGATGAACTACAACTTCTTACAGTGTACATGGTGATTCAATTGCACAGAAGACCTGGGATTCATGCAGCCTCTAGTACTATGCTTCTAATTTCTCCTGGTCAAAAACAGCCAAGAAGGCAGCCAAAAAAGACATGGGGCGGAATTTTGGGGGGTTGGAGAATCGCCCGGGGCCAGCGTCAATCCCGCCCCCGGCGTGGCCGGAATTCTCCGCCATCTGGGAATCGGCGAGAGTGGGAATCGCGCCGCGCCTGTCGGTGGGCCCCCCGCGGCGATTCTCCGACTGCGATGGGCCGAAGTCCCGCCGCTGACAGGCCTTTCCCGCCAGCGGGAATCAAAGTACGTCTGGTGCCGGTGGGATTGGCGGCGCAGGCGGGCGCCAGGGTCCTGGGGGGGGGGGAGATCTGGCCCCGGGGGGTGCCCCTACGGTGGCCTGGCCCGCAATCGGGGCCCACCGATCGGCGGGCGGGCCTGTGCCATGGGGCACTTGTTTTCTTACGCCCCGCCATGGCCTTCACCATGGCGGGGGCGGAAGAGAACCCCCTCCCAGCTCATGTGCCGGTATGACGTCAGCAGCCGCTGACGCACCGGCGCATGCACGGACATCCGCCGGCCAGCGAAGGTCTTTCGGCCCCGGCTGGTGGGGCGCCAAAGGCCGTTCGCCCTGGCCGGTGAAGCGTGAGCCACTCCGGCGCGATCCTAGCCCCTGAAGGTGCGGAGAATTCCGCACCTTTGGGGAGGCCCGACGCCGGAGTAGTTCACGCCACTCCGTCCCGCCGGGACCCCCCGCCCCACCGGGTAGGGGAGAATCCCGGCCATGGTTTCTGATGTACCATCAATTGAACGCAAGACGAGTTGCAGAACAAAAGTATGGCTTTAATATACTAGATGTTAAGCCCTGCAGTCGATTACAGTAGAAGGACGATCTCCGGGAGTACTGGGTAGTTATACCCCGCCCTGGAGGCGGGGTTAACTCAGCCTCTCGACCAATCGGGGAGCTGTCACATGACTGGTCTCAACCAACCGGTCAAGAGGCACATGACCGACCAGGGCCAATGGTAAGCCGGTGTTCTGCACCAATGGCAGGCAGCTATGCTAATCATACCACCACAGTTCCTCCATTGGAACAAGGCAAAACTACAGTTTTGGAACCAGTGCAAGACTTTTTCCCAGTATTTTAAACTTAAACATAAACTGTAGAAGTTATGACCACATCGTTCATTGCTCTGGTCGGTCACCAGCTTGAATACTGAGACATAAACAAATAAAGAGAAACAAAGACCAGAAAATCTATTTTTTGCCGATGTCAACTGATGGATAAGTATTGAGGAATTCCCTGGTTCTTCTTCTAATAGTGGCATTGGATCTTTGACATTCACCTGAACTAGCAGACAGGTTTGTGTCTCATTCAAAGGATGACACCTCCAAACATGCAGCACAACCTCAGATAGCCATTCCCTTCTGCAATATGGCTGTCCAGGAAATTCTCCCACTCTTACCACCTGGCATCAGGCATATTGGACAGATTTACAGGCTGACGATGAACCTGTTAGGTTGCATTGTGTATGCACTTCCCATAGCCATCAGTTCCCGGACTGGAACTTGAACCCAGAGCTCCTGACCCAGTGATAGGGTCACCACCGCTGCACCACAAGACCTCTCATGCTGTATCAGTAACATTAACAATTGAAAAGCTTCCTGATTGCAGTTTGTTAACATGCTGTGTATAAATAATAGCCAGATTCTCTGATACCGTTGGCAGCACAGCTACATCCACGGGTTTCTCGGCGGCATGGCGTGGCTTCAGTGGGAATTCCCGTTGGCAGCGGTGGGAGCAGAGTTTCCCACCAAGAGCAAATAGTGTTCCGCCTCCCGCGGCTGAGAAACATGAGGCTGTGAGGCCAGAGAATCCCGCCCAATGTTTAAATGAGTTGAAACCGGAAATTTTACGACTCAAAGTTGAACTAAAGTGGTGTGTGTTTAGCATTTTGTTGGCCCTTGCTAGTTTAAGCTGATATATACCCATTCAATAGACTGTTTCTCAGCGGCAGCATGGGCGTGGTCGTGGGTTTGGAAGGTGCTGCTTAAGGAATCTTGGTGGGTAGACTTCCGGTTGCGGCGATGCAGTGCTAAGCCGCACGTTCAGTGGCTCCCGCTATTTTTGGACTTTCAGGCTCTTTTAAGGGCCCGCAATGGCGCTGTTTTGACTTTTCCCCGGGTGGGAACGCAGCCTCTGTGCTTCGCGGCCGGTGATGGGTGGACTAGAAGTGGAGCGACCAGAAAATCAACTTTGCAGCAGAAGAAGGTGCGAGACAGAAAGGACAAGATAGCGGCGGGCAGAGAATCGGCAGCGTGGCAGCAGTGGGCGAGGGAGCAGCAGGAGCTGCTGCTGCGTTCCTTCCAGGAAATAAAGGCTGAGATCCTGGAGTCATTGAGGGCATCGCTGGACAGGCTCGGGGCAACTCAGACGGCTCAGGCTGCGGAGATTCGGGAGCTGCAGCAGAAGGCTTCGGAGAACGAGGACGAACTCCTGGGCCTGGCGGTGAACGTGGAGTCGCACGAGGCGCTTCACAAGAAATGGTTGGCAAGGATGGAGGAGATGGAGAATCGCTCCTGCCGGAAGAATCTGTGGATTTTGGGCCTCCCGGAGGGGCTGGAAGGCTAGGATTTGGGGGCCTACATGGTCCTGATGCTGAACTCGCTCATGGGCACGGGGTCGTTCCGGGGACCCCTGGAGCTGGAGGGTGCCCATCGGGTGATGCTACGGAAGCCCAGGCCAAACGAGCCGCCCAGGGTGCTGGTCTGCTTTCAACGCTTGGTTGATCGTAAGTGTGTGCTTCGTTGGGCGAAGAGGGGGAGGAGTAGCAAGTGGGAGAATACGGAGATCAGGATCTACCAGGACTGGAGTGCGGAGGTGGCGAAGAGAAGGGCTGGGGTTAACCGGGCGAAGGCAGTGCTCCACAAGAAGGGGGTCAAGTTTGGCCTGTTGCAGCCGACACGCCTGTGGGTCACCTATAAAGACCGCCAACTTTACTTTGACCCCCCGGAGGAGACCTGGACTTTGTCCAGGCAGAGAAGCTGGACTTGAACTGAAGACTGGGGGCTGGGGAACATTGTACACAGCCCGGAGGCTTTGCCCTTGATATCCTTTCGCTTTTTACTTTTTGGTTCTATTGGACGATGTTTTTTTGCTGTTCTGTTTTTTCTTGTCTGCTTTTTGGGACTGCTATCTGTTTACTTGGGTGTTTTATCATATCATGTTGGGATTTTTATTATTTCACTGGTTGCGGGTTTGGGTGGGGTTCACGGCCCTGTTGGGTCATGTGCCTGTCTTCCCGCGCTTTGGGTCGGGGGGGCGGGGCTTGGAATGGGGGGCGGGCTTTTCTCCCGCGCTGGAGACGCAGGGGGCGGGGTCGGCATTGGGGGAATGGGTGTGGTCACTGGGGAGGGTAATTGGGGTGGTGTGAGCAGCCGGGTCAGAAGGAGTCGGTCTGACTTACGGAAGTACAATGACTGGAGTATGCAGCTAGGTGGGTCCTAGCTTGGGGGGGGGGAAGGTTTGTGGGGGGGGGGGTAGGGGGGGGATACCGGGTTGCTGCTGGAATGGCCAAGTAGGAGCTGGAGCATGTAGAGGGGGTCGGGATGGTCCCCCATCTACATGGGGAACGGGCTGAGCGGGGGAGGGGGGGGGGGCACGTGGCGGATTACGGAAGGGTGATGGGTAATCGGCGGGGGAGGGGGCAGGTGGTCCTCCGATCCGGCTGATCACCTGGAATGTGAGGGGACTGAATGGGCCGGTCAAACGGGCCCGCGTTTTCATGCACCTGAGGGGGCTGAAGGCGGACGTGGCCATGCTTCAGGAGACGCACCTGAAGGTGGCGGATCAGGTTAGATTGAGGAAGGGGTGGGTGGGCCAAGTGTTTCATTCGGGGTTGGATGCAAAAAACAGGGGGGGTGGCGATCCTGGTGGGGAAGAGGGTGTCATTTGAGGCATCGAGTGTGGTGGCAGACAGCGGCGGGAGGTACGTGATGGTCAGTGGCAAGCTGCAAGAGGAGCGGGTGGTGCTGGTCAATGTATATGCCCCGAATTGGGATGATGCAGGTTTCATGCGACGCATGTTGGGCCGGATTCCAGATTTGGAGGCGGGGGGCCTGATAATGGGGGGGGATTTCAACACGGTGCTGGATCCGCCACTGGATCGATCCAATTCCAGGATGGGTAGGAGGCCTGCGGCGGCTAAGGAGCTGAGGGGGTTTATGGACCAGATGGGAGGGGTGGAACCATGGAGGTTTGCGAGGCCGAGGGCCAGGGAATTTTCATACTTCTCCCATGTGCATAAGGCCTACTCCCGGATCGGTTTTTTCGTTTTGAGTAGGGCGCTGATTGCGAGTGTAGTAGACGCCGCGTACTCAGCGATAGCCATTTCGGACCATGCCCTGCATTGGGTGGACCGCGAGCTGGGGGAGGAGAGGGACCAGCGCCCACTGTGGCGCTTGGAGGTGGGGCTGCTGTCGGACGAGGCGGTGAGGGGGCGGGTTCGAGGATGTATCGAGAGGTATCTAAAGGTCAACGATAATGGGGAGGTCCGAGTGGGGACGGTCTAGGAGGCGCTGAAGGTGGTGGTTCATGGAGAGTTGATCTCAATTTGGGCCCACAGGGAGAGAGGGGAGCAGAGAGAAAGGGAGAGATTGGTGGGGGAGATGGTGAGGGTGGACAGGAGGTACGCGGAGGCCCCGGAGGAGGGATTGCTGTGGGAGCGGCGCAGCCTTCGTGCTGAGTTCGACTTGTTGACCACCAGAAAGGCAGAGGCTCAATGGAGAAAGGCTCAGGGTGTGGTGTACGAGTATGGGGAGAAGGCGAGCAGGATGCTCGCACACCAGCTCCGTAAGCGGGATGCGGCCAGGGAGATTGGTGGTGTTAAGGATCAGGGAGGAAATGTGGTGCGGAGGGGGGGTAGACATTAATGGGGTCTTCAGGGACTTTTATGAGAGACTATATCGGTCCGAACCTCCGGCAGAGGAGGGGGGGGATGGGGCGCTTTTTGGACCGGCTGAGATTTCCAAGGGTGGAGGAGGGACGGTGGAGGGTCTGGGGGCGCCAGTTGAGCTTGAGGAGCTGGTCAAAGGGATAGGGAACATGCAGTCGGGGAAGGCGCCGAGGCCGGATGGGTTCCCGGTTGAATTTTACAAGATGTATGCAGACCTGCTGGGCCCCCTGTTGGTTAGGACCTTTAACGAGGCAAGGGAGGGGGGGTCTTTGCCCCCGACGATGTCTCAGGCGCTGATCTCCTTGATTCTTAAGCGGATCCCATGCAGTGTGGGTCATACGGGCCGATCTCACTCTTGAATGTGGACGCCAAGTTGTCGGCAAAGATCTTAGCCACAAGGATTGAGGACTGTCTGCCGCAGGTTATCCACGAGGAACAAACGGGGTTTGTGAAGGGGAGGCAGCTGAACACTAATATACGGAGGCTCTTGAACATTATAATGATGCCGGCGGTGGAAGGGGAAGGCGGAGATAGTGGTGGCGCTAGATGCGGAGAAGGCCTTTGATAGGGTCAAGTGGGGGTACTTGTGGGAGGTGCTGGAAAGGTTCGGATTTGGGGAGGGGTTTGTCAGTTAGGCGAGGCTGTTGTATAAGGCCCCGATGGCGAGTGTGGCCATGAATAAGAGGAGGTCGGAGTATTTTCAATTGTATCGAGGGACGAGGCAGGGGTGTCCCCTGTCCCCCCTACTTTTTGCGCTGGCAATTGAACCCCTGGCTATGGCGCTGAGGGAGTCGGGGGATTGGAGGGGGCTGGTCCGGGGTGGGGAGGAGCACCGAGTGTCGCTCTACGCGGACGACCTTTTGTTGTATGTGGCGGACACGGTGAAGGGAATACCGGTGGTTATAGGGATTCTCTGGGAATTTGGGGATTTCTCAGGGTATAAGCTTAACTTTGGGAAAAGCGAGCTGTTTGTGGTCCACCCAGGGGGACCAGGAGGGGGGGGGATTGGGAGGCTCCCGCTGAAAAGGGCGGAGTGGGGCTTCAGGTGCTTGGGGGTTCAGGTGGCCAGGAGCTGGGGGGCCTTGCATAAGCTTAACCTCACAAGCTGGTGGAGAAAATGGAGGAGGAGTTTAAAAGGTGGGACATGCTGCCGCTGTCTCTGGCAGGTAGGGTGCAGTCAGTCAAGATGACGGTGCTCCCGAGGTTTCAGTTCCTGTTCCAGTGCCTCCCTATCCTTATCCCAAAGGCCTTTTTCAGGCGGGTTAACAGGAGCATTACGGGATTTGTGTGGGCGCACGGGACCCCGAGGGTGAGAAGAGTGTTTCTGGAGCGGGGCAGGGATGGGGGACTGGCGCTGCCCAACCTCTGTGGGTATTATTGGACTGCCAACGCAGCGATGGTGCGTAAGTGGGTAATGGTCGGGGAGGGGGCATCATGGAAGAGGATGGAGATGGCATCCTGTGTGGGAACGAGCCTGGAAGCGCTGGTAACGGCGCCGCTGCCGCTCCCTCCAACGAGGTATACCACGAGCCTGGTGGTGGCGGCTACCCTCAAGATTCGGGGGCAATGGAGGCGGCACAGGGGGAGGTGGGGGCCTCGATGGGGTCCCCGATACGGGGAACCACCGGTTTGTTCCGGGGAGAATTGATGGCGGGTTCCTGAGTTGGCACAGGGCAGGTGTCAGGAGGCTGGGGGACCTGTTCATAGATGGGAAGTTCGCGAGCCTGGGTGAGCTGGAAGGGAAGTTTGGGCTCCCCCCCGGGGAACACCCTTAGGTACATGCAAGTAAGGGCGTTTGTCAGGCAGCAGGTGGTGGGGTTCCCTCTGCTGCCGCCGCATGGGGTTCAGGACAGAGTGCTCTCGGGGGTGTGGGTTGGAGAGGGGAGGGTCTCGGAAGCATATCAGGTGATGCAGGAGGTAGACGAGGCCTCAGTGGAGGAGCTGAAAGGTAAATGGGAGGAGGAGCTGGGTGAGGAGATTGAGGAGGGGACGAGGGCGAATGCCCTGGAAAGGGTGAACTCCTCCTCTTCTTGTGCGAGGCTTAGCCTCATACAGTTTAAGGTGCTGCATAGGGCTCATATGACCGGGACAAGGATGAGCCGGTTTTTTGAGAGTGAGGACAGGTGTATTAGGTGCTCTGAGGGCCCAGCAAACCATGTCCATATGTTCTGGGCATGCCCAGCGCTGGGGGAATTTTGGAAGGGTGTAGCAAAGACGGTATCGAGGGTGGTAGGATCCAGGGTCAATCCAGACTGGGGACTCGCAATATTTGGGGTTGCAGTGGAGCCGGGAGTGCAGGAGGTGAAAGAGGCCGGTGTTCTGGCGTTTGCGTCTCTAGTAGACCGGCGGAGGATTCTTCTTCAGTGGAAGGATGCGAGGCCCCCAAGCGTGGAGGCCTGGGTCAACGATATGACGGGGTTTATTAAATTGGAGAAGGTGAAATTTGCCCTAAGGGGGTCAGTGCAGGGGTTTTTCAGGGGATGGCAACCATTCCTAGATCTCCTGGCAGAACGGTAAAATCAAAAGGTCAGCAGCAGCAGCAACTCGGTGGGGGGGGGGGGGGGGGTCTCTTTGTTTTTGTTTTGGGTTGAATCTTCGCTGACGACGGGCGTTTATTTATTGTTTCTCTTTTGTATATATGGGGGAGGGGGTTATTCTTTTTGTTCTTTGCATTTTCTGTTACTGTTTTCTTTCTTTGTGAAAATGTGAATATTTGAATAAAAATTCTTTTTTTAAAAAAAAGGAATTTTGGTGAGTTACTGCTGTGCATCTTGTAGATGGTACACACGCCTGCCACTGTTCATCGGTGGTGGAGTGCTTGAATGTTTGGAAGGGAGAGCAATCAAGCGGGCTGCTTTGTCCTGGATAGTGTCGGCCACCTTGAGTGTTGTTGAAGCTGAACTCATCCAGGCAAGTGGAGACATTCCTGACTTGTGCTTTGTAGATGGTGGACAGGATTTTGGGGGGGGGGTGGTCAGAAGGTGAGTTACTCACCGTAGGATTCCCAGCCTTTGACCTGCTCTGGTAGCCACAGTATTAATGTGGCTAGTCCAGTTCAGTTTCTGATCAATGATGGTGATTGTGGGAGATTCAGCAATGGTAATGCCATTGAATGTCAAGGGGCGATGGTTAGATCCTCTCTTGTCGGCAATGGTCATTGCCTGTCACTTGTCTGCCGCGAATATAATTTGCCACTTGTCAGGCCATCCTGGATATTGTCCAGGTTTTGCTGTATTTGGACATGGACTGCTTCATTTCTGTATTTAATCAAATCTTGCAGACTCCCATTTTTAGAGCTGGCTACGAAGTCATTAAAAATACAAAGGGCGCGATTCTCCGCACCCGCGGAAAAATCACGAAGTTGGCCGTGAAAACGGCCGAGTTTTGCGACGGCCCGACACGACCCATTTCCCGAGGTATTCACGTCCGGGAAATGGGCTAGGAACGGGGCCGCGTCAATCACGTGCGCGATGACGGCGGAACGTGGCGACGCTACGGACACGCCCACGTGACGCCGCCCGATGCCGTAAAAGGCGCGGGCGAGCACAGAAACTAGGCCAGGATGTCGGAGCTAAGGAGAGCAGCCCTGCGATTTGTGGAGGCTGATGTGGAGACGCTGCTCGAATCAATCGAGCAGAGGAGGGGCATCATCTGCCCGCGTAGAGGGCATTGCCACCCTGCCAGCGCGGTGCGCCAGGCCTGGCATGAGGTTGCTGCTGCCGTTAGTGCTGTGGGGCAGACCCCTCGCTCTGCAGACCAATGTCGGAAGAAGATGCACAACCTCACCAGGGCTGCCAGGGTAAGTGCCAAGAGGGTGCCCCCAGGTCACAACCATCCCTCCCCCCCTTTACTTAATCACCCACCTCCCCCCCTGGCACGGGGGGTGGAGGGGGATTGGGGCAGAGTGAGTTGACAGTGGTTCACAAAGTTGTCACAGACCCAGCGCTCTGGCCCCCGTGGAGAGATGCAATCGTCTTATTACAACTTGACCCCCAAACTGTACCAGTATCTGAACGGACTGCTGATACCTGCCGTATTGTAATAATCTACCTATGCCCCCTCCCCCAACAGAACAAGACCACTCACAACACCCGTGAGCAGCACAAGACGGGAGGGAATTCGCCCATCCTGCGGCCCCTCACCACTTTTGAGCAGAGGGCCCTAGACATTGTTGGGGGATCTGCTACTCGGGAGATTGCGCAATGCGAGGTTGGCGGATCTGCAACAAGTGAGACAACCCTGCATGACAAACAACCCCCCCCCCCTCCCCCATCCTCTGTCCCTTCACACCCTGCCCACTTGGACACTTCCCCCATCCTCTGTCCCTTCACACACCCTGCCCCCTGGGACACCTCCCCCATCCTCTGTCCCTTCACACACCCTGCCCACTTGGACACCTCCCCCATCCTCTGTCCCTTCACACACTCTGCCCACTTGGACACCTCCCCCATCCTCTGTCCCTTCACACCCTGCCCACTTGGACACCTCCCCCATCCTCTGTCCCTTCACACACCCTGCCCACTGGGATACCTCCCCCATCCTCTGTCCCTTCACACTCTGCCCACTGGGACCGTCCAGCGCCCGGCCGAGTGTCTCTAAATAACCCGTTTCATTTGCTTCCCCAGGACGTGATGCCGAACGACCAGGGCCGTCTGGCTCCAGACGGACACAGGCATCTGCCCCCACCTCACCCGGGGCCGCACGACAGAGGGTGCCTGATCAGCGGGGAGTCCCATCCCCCCCAACAGAAACTGTGGAGCAGGACGCCCAGAGGGCGGCGACACCGCTAGATAAAGAAATGGCCCGCGAACGCCCTGTGGCCTCTCAGCGGGCCGATGACATCGAGGAGGTGTCCACCCAAGACGACCATGAGATTGCGGCACAGCTATCTCCCACACCATCCACCATCCCAGAGACACTCACCCCGGCTGGCCTATTTAGTGATGAGGCTCCTGGGTCACAGTCTGGTTCGCACATCACAGCTGAGCAGGTACAGCAGGTGGAGGTCGGAGCAGCCGAGGGCCCGGACTGGCGGAGGCCAGGCCAGGCTCAGCATGCAGTTGGCTCCCAGACGTTTTCCGAGTTCCTGGACTTTCTCAACCCACCCGCACAGCCGATGCATCAAGAAACCCAGGGACACAATGACGGGATGAGGGCTTCCTTCCAGACTCTGCAGACGCTGTTAGAGGAGTCAAACCGCGTCCATGAGCAGGGAGTGGTGCCACTCATGGCAGAAACCCATGCCGACACCGCACGGGTGGCATCCGCGGTGGAGGCAATGGGTGAAACGGTTTTGGCCATGGGTCAGGTTATGCAAGACGTTGGGCTTCACGTGCAGGCGTCATCCTCGGCCCTGGACAGGGTTGCCCTCTCACAGGCAGCAATGCGCCAGAGCCAAAACGACATTGCCGGAGCGCTGCGGGCCTTGGCCGAGTCTCAGCAGGTCATGGCCCAGTCGCAGCACGCCATGGCACAGTCACAGCAGTCGATGGCACAGCCGCAGCAGTCAGTCGCGGAGAGCATCAACCGCCTGACACACGTGCTGGATGGCGCCGTGCACTCACAGGTTGAGACCGCACAGTCCCTGGCGGGAATGTCTAACTCCCTGGACTCCGTCTCTGCAAACCTTCGGATCCTGGTGGATACCGTTGCAGGCCTCCAGGACTGGCAGCGCCAGGTGTCGGTGGCGCGACGGGGCACCACCCCGCTCGCACCTCAGTCCCAAAGTGAGGCCCGGGGGCCACCGGGCTCCCCGAGGGAGGAGGAGGTTTCGGGGCCCGTCCCATTAACTCCATCAAGGGACGTCCCGGAATTCTCGGCCTCCCCCCGTCCCATCCCTGGTGCATCGGGTGGGCAGCAGGCAAAGCAGGATGGCACAACGTCACCCGAGATGCCCGCAGAGCAGCCTGGCCCATCAAGGCCAGGTCGCACCAGGAAACGCTTGCCGAAGGAGAAACAAGTCGAAGGGGGCGATTCGCAGCAGTCCTCCTCCACTCCTGCTGTATCATCTGGGGAATCACTTAGACGTAGTGGTAGGGCCCGTAAGGCAACAAAGATAGACACTGAGTAAGTTGGCACGGGTGAAGGGCACAGTTTAGTTGTAGGGGCTAGGGCACCTGTAAATGTTTGTTCACATTAAACACACTGTTCCACCTTACTTGTAATACCGTGTGATTGTTCCACAGCCACAGGAATCGTGATGGTGACCAAGTGTCGCTGGGGTTGACGAGCAGTGAAACTTCGGTGCCGGGTGTGCAGTCCCTTCCCCCCCACCACCCCCTCCCACAGCTAGCCCACGCGGGCACATGATAGAGTGTCCGTGACGATCTCAGCGGACACCAAGGTGGATGGTTCAGCTATTGCCATGGGTCAGACTCTCTCTAACGATTCTGAGCTCACAGCTCTTCGCAGAGCGGGCTGTCATCATTCCACATGGCACTGATCACACCCGCTGACACAGCCATCGATGTTGTATCATACCATCTGGACCCAGTGGTAAGGGTGATGTCTAAGTGGAGCAGTGGACACTGAGAGAGGGTAGGGGGGCTGTGGTGGTGGCAGTTGTGTGTTGACCCTCTGCACGACTAGCGATGCAGGTGGTGGTTTGGTGTTCAGCGGGGACGTCACATGCGACGCGTGAACCGTGCTGCCACCAAGGCGTTGCGTGCCCGCCGTCCTCGCCGGGTCCGTTGTGCCGCCTCCAGGACATCACCAGCACCTGGGTCGTGTCTGCGTGCTGCGCCCGCCACTCCGCCAGCCTTCTCCTCCTCCTCCTCCTCCACTGTGGTGGCACCACTGCCATTGGCTTCTCCCTCCGCCTCCTGCAGCAGGTCATCTCCCCTCTGCATCGCGATGTTGTGCAGCGCACAGCAGACCACAACAATGCGAGCGACCCTGTCGGGCTGGTACTGCAGGGCCCCTCCGGAGCGGTCCAGGCACCTGAATCTCATCTTCAGGAGGCCAAGGCAGCGCTCCACCACACCCCTGGTTGCTGCATGGGCCTCGTTGTATCGTGTTTCCGCATTGGTCTGAGGCCTCCGTAGAGGCGTCATCAGCCAAGACCTCAGTATGTAGGAGTCATGCACACTCCCTGGGAACCTTGCACAGACGTTCATGAACGTCATGTGGTGGTCGCATACCACCTGGATATTCATGGAGTATGTCCTCCTCCTGTTTGTGAACACGTCCCTGTCCCCTGCAGGCGGGCGCATGGGGACGTGAAAACAATCGATTTCCCCCTGCACCATCGGTATCCCGGCCACGCTGGCAAATCCACGAGCTCGTGAGTCTTGAGTTGCTCGGTCCTCGGGAAAGGTGATGTCGCGATCGGCAATGGCATAGAGGGCGTCGGCCACATCCTGGATACACCTGTGCACCGATGACTGGGAGATCCCGGAGAGGTCCCCGCTCGGAGACTGGAAGGAGCCGGTCGCATAGAAGTTAAGAGCGACTGTCACCTTGATGGCAACCGGGATCGCGTGTCCTCCCCCCGTTCCACGTGGGGCGAGGTGCGCCACGAGGTGACAGATATGTATCACCGTCCGCCTACTCAGCCGGAGTCTCCTCCCGCAGGTGATGCCCGTCATTGTTAGGAAAGAGATCCGGGCACGGTACACCCTCGGCCTTGGTCGTCGCCTCTGGTGCCGTGGCTGCACCCTCACTCTCTCCTCCTCCTCCTCCTCCCCATGCTGCTCGACGACTGGCAACTCCTCGGCCCTTCCCTCTGCTGCTGCAGCTGGCCCTGCATCCACTGCGGGTTGTGGGTGTGGATGCTGCTGCATCTCCAAATGCAGTGCAGCGGCCCCAACCACTGCGCTGAACATAGCCGTTCTGTTCACAGACATTGTGCTAACCTACAGGAGGGTGGTGGGGGGGCAGAGAAACGGGACTTGTTTGACGGAGGTTAGTCGACACCTCGGCAGCCGCCTGCCACGGGATACCTGTGTGTCCCGGTGGCCTGGTCGCGCTGCTGACACGCGGGCATCCTAACCCCAGGTCACTTTCTGCATCCAACGGGCAGTTAACTACGTCCTCTTCACCGGTGCGTCAGTGGCCTGTGTCTGTAAGCCACAGGGCAACCAGCGGCCGTGTACTCGTAACCAGCACGCCATGGCATGGTGGCAGGCATTTTGTAACCGGGGTTGGATGGGTCACTCGCTCACTCTCTCCCTACCCCCCCCACTCCCACTCCCCCCCTCCGTCTCCCCCACTCCCCCCTCAGTCTCCCCCACTCCCCCCCTCCGTCTCCCCCCTCAGTCTCCCCCATTCCCCCCTCCATCTCCCCCACGCCCCCCTCCGTCTCCCCCACTCCCCCCTCCGTCTCCCACACTTCCCCCTCCATCTCCCACACTCCCCCCTCCATCTCCCACACTCCCCCCCCCCCCAGCTCTGGACCCCCTCCCGTTCTCGGGGATGCCTTCCCCGTTGTGGCCAGACTCCAGCAGTGCGCTGAGCTGTGCGCTGAGCGGTGCGCTCACCTCCTCGAAGCTCTCGTCAGCCAGCACGACTGGTTGACGAACTTGAAAAGCAGGTGTGTTGGCCGGCGTGAAAACAGTGCGTGATGCCGTCGGGACTTCGGCCCATCCGGGCCAGAGAATAGCGGGGGGCCAATAAGTAGCGATTCTGGTCGTGTCGGGGGCGCGTTCGAGGCCTTTGCCAGGAATGCCGACGTGTAGTTTGTGCGGGGTTCGGAGAATAGCGGGAGGGCGTCGGACCAGCGTCGCCGTGAAAATTTGCGCGGCCCGCTATTCTCCGAACCGGCGTGAGTGCGGAGAATCGCGCCCAAAGACTCCTTTCAGGATGTTCATCACATCTTCTAAAAAAGTATGAAAAATCCTTTTACTTCTGAGGGAACAGGAGACAGGAAAGGACTTCAAAAGACCACAACATAATTAACATATTTTCCTGGTGGAAAATGGCTCGTTGAAAATGAACATACCAGCTATTTTCGAGTTTTTTGAACTGTATCCAAAAGGCTGTAAGCCATCTTGTGAGGTTGGGTGCAGAACCCGAGGAAGAGCTCTGAGAAACAACATCAGAGAGAGCTCTTGTTCTAGGGAAGAAAAAGAGGAAGCTTTAAGAGATCATCTGCTGTTCTGCCAACAGAGTCGAGGCAATCTACAAGTGCCATAACTGCAAAATTTGTGAGGAATAGGAACCCTCTCGCCCCCCGTAACCTTCTGACCTGCTGACCTGAAAGGACAAGCATCTGAATAATCAACTGCAGAGGCCATCGCAGCTGCTAAACTTAACCTTAAGTTCCAACTCCATCTCTGCAGAAAGAAGGAATTCAAGCAACAGGCCCACAACAAAGTATCGTAGCAGCTGATCTGAAATATCAGTACAGGCCTGAGCAAGCAGATAGTCGGTACGATAGGTGATTCAGACAGCACTATGCAGCAAATTGAATCTCTCACATCAGCATTTATATGTACCAGCATCACTGCAAACACCCCAGAATATTCTGTTGATGTCATTGAGGACGTAGCACAGGGTCAGTCACAGATCCCAACGGAGAAAAGCAATGGTGGTGCCAGAGTAGGAATAGCTACACGAAAGCTGGATAGCTGCATGGCTTCTATCAATTACCCTGTGTAATTTGGGAAATGTATCAGTTGTCTCCCTATGGCTCCAGTCTCTTTGCAGCAGTTGGCAGAGTCAGTAACTGGCCCTCTGACCTTGTGGATGCGTGGTTCTTGATAATTGCCAGGGTGTGTACATATAATTAGCAACATAATATTGGGTGGATGCAATCTGGCTGTGGTGCCTGTCAATCTCCCGAGCATATCTTCTTTCAAATTTCACCACTTCAACTATGAAACCACTGTTTGGCTGCCTTTAAAACCAATCTAATCATTAATTTTAACTTGAACGATGATCACCACAGGATGCTGGTGCTTGCTCTTATATTTCCTGTTGCTCCCAGAGCTCCTGTGAAAATTTATGTTGTAATAGTCCCTTGATACCTCTCCTCTTTTTTATTTAGCCCTAATTGCCCTGCCGAAGCCTGGTAAATACTTCAATTAAGGTCAACTTTAGGGAAAGATTTTGCAAGGCTTTCAGTTTTCATTTGAACAGAAATAATCCCAACCTGTTTAGGGAAGGACACAGAAAACAAACAGTCTGAGGGAAAATAAGAATAAAACGCAGCACCTCAAAGGCAATGAAGAGAGTAAAATTAATGAATTTGCACTCGAAGATGTCACATCTTTAAAGAGCTTTACCACAGATGGAGCTTCACTTTTGCCTGCTCCCAATGGGTTAGCAGAATGTGTAACACAAGCCCTTAAACAGACAGGAAATTGCACTGCGCCTCACTGATCATACATTAGAAGGAATTTCAATTTTTACCTGAAGGGCTGGCATATTTCAAGCCTAAAAGGCTTTGGTGAACAGAAAGTCTGCTTTCCCTTTACGGAATCAATAAATGAAGTATTATCATCATATGTAATGAAACAATTTTTTCCCCTGCAGAGGAAAACTAATTAACAAACTATTCATACAATGGTTTATATTTTTAATGTTTTGCATTGAGCTCCTTCGCCTGCAGAATGATGGGACCGTCTCTTTTTTATGCCTTGAGATTTTTGAATGAAGATTATAGAATGGTTGCAGTACTGAAGGAGGCCATTCTGCCTGTAATGCACATGCTAGCTCTCTGCAACCCAACTAGTCCATTCCTCTGCCTTTCTTCAAGGCTCTGCAAATATTTTCCAATTCCCAATTGAGAATCTAATTGAATTTTCTTTAAACACTCAGACTGTACATCCCAGGTTCTAACTACTCGCTGCATAAAAAAACCTTTTTCCTCATATGGACATTTGTTCTTCTGCAATTCATTTTTTCAGGTTCTTAATCCTTCCAACACTTGGAATAGTTTCTCCCTGTCTACTCTGTCCAGACCCTTCATAATTTTGAATACCACTCTTGAATCTGCTCTCTACATTCTCTTCTCTAAGGAGAAGAGCCATGTCTTCTCCAACATATTCATGAAGGCCCCGCCTTCTCTGCCTTGGCACTCGCCTGGAGGTGTGGTGATCCTCAGGTTAAATCACCACAGTCAGCCCCTGCTCTCCCTCCCCTCAAAGGAGAAAGCAGCCTATGGTCATCTGGGGCTATGGTAAATTTACCTTTTAAATCCGCAAAACTGACATCCGTCATCCCCGGAACAATTCCCGTGAATCTTTTCCGTACCTTTCTATAAGCCTTCACATTCTTCCTAAAATGTGGTGCCCAGAATTGCGCACAATGCGTAATTTATACGGGTTCATCATAGCTTAATTTTGTACTCTCTGCGTGGAATTTTCCCCAAAAATTACAAAGTGTAATTTCTGGTGTGAAAATCTGTGTGATTCCTGCTGGCCTCAGGTGGCACCATTTGGATTGTAATCTTTAGGCATTTTGAAAATAAAAAATATCACCGCATGAAAACTGCCGCACCTGAGGTGCAAAGTGTCTGAGCACGGGGGTTATCTGAGCAATTCAATCAAGGGGATGCTGCATTCAAACAGCTCCACAGCACTCACTCTCATTCAAACCAGCAAGAAGGCAGCTGGAAGACCAACTCTCAAATTCTTGGAGGGGGGGTCCTCACCAGATGCCGTGGAAAAGAGGCAAGCCACAATCTACCCCCGTATTGGCAGGAGGTCCTCCAGCAAGGCCATCAATCCCGTCTGGGACACGGAGGCAGCACTGATCAGTTGTCAGCAGCCTGACCAAGTGAACAGGGGTTCAATGCAGAAAAAAGGTGAATGACCTCCTATGATCTGTAAGGGATGTCTCCCCTTGGCATTTCACACCACTGTCACCTCCAAAATGTCGCCTTGAACCCACATGGTGCCACCTTGCAGGTTTCCAGCACCCGACCTCCCAAAATTAGCCTCAAGCCCCCCGGCATTCCTCATCAGAACCCATTCCTGCTCAGGCGCAGTGCTCACACACGCTAGTTGTCCTTCGACGTCTGACCTGCCAGGCATCCGACTCATAATATACTCTTTTGTCTCCCTGCAGGAGAGGACAGCCCATAACCGCTGAGGGAGAAAACAGGCGGTGGGATGCCTGATTTAAGAACCTGACACCTTTCGATGAGGGGGGGGGGAGGCGAATTGTAGGGCAGGCCGATTCCTTCACAGCAGCAATCACTATTGGGTTGCTAAGCGTAAATAGTATGTGGGATCGCTCCAAAGGGACCTCGGTGGAAGACTGAAGAAGAGGATGAGTTGTGACCTGAGTCACTGAATACATTTTTCATCCCACAACCAAATGGTGGGGTGTAGGGTAACGGTTTTGGTCTGCGACCTGCCCAAGTGTTTGGTATTGTAAGTAGCCATTCCAGATAGTGGGGGTCGGAGGGAAGGAGAAATTAGTGATGAGAGAGGTACGTATGGTCTGTGGCTGGCGACAAATGTGTGGGGTCCCCGGGTAGGGCGGGAGAATTGCCTTTACTCCACTAACTGAGCGTTTTGAATGGCTCCCGATAGGGCGGGGGAAATTCCGTTACTCCACTACCCAAGTGTGTTGAAGAACAGGATGAGGATGTATCCCTAGGAAGGGGCTACATCCTAGGTCTGGACAGACCGGTGGGTTAGAACCGCCAAGAACGCAATGGCAAAATGTTGGGTGTCCAAGGACTGATGACAGGACGAGGGTGTAATCCTGGGAAGGGGCTACTTCCTAGGTCTGGATAGACCGGTGGGTTAGAACCAGCAGGGACGCGCTGGTGATGTGTTGAGTGTCCAAGGACAGATGATAGGACGAGGGTGTGTGGTTGGTGGTATCCTGTGGAAGGTGGGGTGATCCCCAAGCACAGTGACAGTGAAGATCGGATTCTGATCGGGGGCAGGGGGGGAGAGAAGATGGCCAGGGAGTGAATGTAACAATTGCCTTGAGTAGTGGGGGTCAATTGTGGAGCTGTGTGGCAGGCACACAATGTAGTATGGGTTGGTGGTCTGTTATCCGTGGGAGGAAGACGGCTCAGCGTGAGTGCTGATGATGAAGGTGCTCTCAGAGTCTGATTAGTGACTGGCGAGGGACAGTTCGAACTGCAAATAACATACAGGGAGGAGAAGAAGGGATGGGGAGACGAGGATTAAACAGTGCACAAACAGAGAAGAGGTGCGTGCATGGAGCACAGATGATGGGGCAGGTTCCATCAGAAATCGTGCACCATGCTTTTTGGAAGGTGTCCGATTGCCATCATCTGGACACCTCACAATGTTTGTGTTTCACACTCCTCAGAACACTGCGCTCTGCAATTGTTCTTATAATACCTCCATGGGAGGTTCATCTATGGAATCATCTACCTCCCCTGGATGCCAGACACGCGCCTGCCAGTTGTTTGCGTTCATTAGGTTCAGGGTTACCGTGTCCTGGTCCTCGAATCATTCAGCTAATCTGACCAACCATCTGGCGTGGTCCCATGTCCAATAGGGCGACTGGGGAGTGTGAGTGGTTGTGGGGCGGTTGCGTTGCGGATGGGAACTGCTCCGTGAAGGTGTCATTGATAACCAGTACATCCTCAAATCAATTTCTGCATGGTGCAAGTGGGCCGATGTAATCCACATGGGGATTCATTCAGGGACCCTCCACAGGACGAGTGTGTCTATTTGTCTCCTCCTGGCGTTACCGTCAGGAATATTCTGGTCGCAAATGAGGCAGTCCTCAATGTAATGACTGACATCCTCCTTTAGTTATGGGCACCAACATAATGGTGGTCCGTAGTGGTCTCCATGCCCTGATGTCTGTGTCCGTCATGGGATTGGTATACGAGCTGTTTTCAGTCCTGGGTAGGGACCGCATCATTCCGCCCTTTAAACAAATCCGTCTGTATGGGCAGCCCATCCTCCCATGTTTTGTAGGGGGCCGGGAATCACCGTTCAGGATCTATCCCAGGGAATCATCTGTGGGTTGGGACTGAGCTAGATCGGATTTATCGGCTCCCCTCGATATGACTGCCGGAGATGTCCGTTACAGGCATTGGTCCTGACTAGGGAAAAAAAAAAGATGTAGAACCAAAGGACTGCGCAACCAGGGAGGGGGTGGAACACAAGAGAAGAGGAAGGGTGCTGAAACCTATTGGGGGGGGGGGGGGGTGGTGAGGAGGAAGGGTGGATATTATAGATCGATCCGGAGGGCAGCAAAATGTACGTACAGTTAGTCAAATGAAGGACAAAACAAACCTCTCTGTAAAATAAAGCAAATTAGCGCGGGCAAGAAAAATGCAATGTATATAAGTAACAACAGTTTATAAATATGAGAAAAGCCAATAAAAAGATTTTCAAAAAATAAAATTTTAAAAAGTAAATAAATAACGTTAAACCTTTAAAAATAAATAAATAAATGTGCAGTAGAAATATTATTTGCAGCTTCTGTTTATTTGCATCTGATTGATCAGATCCTTCCTGCAGTTTGCCCTGACGAATCTCTTTCATCTCATTCTCTGACTAACTTCTCTTCTTATCCCCTCTTTAATTCCCTGACTAACATCTATTGTCCCTTGTCACACCTGACTAACCTCTATTATCACATTTAACATACAGTGACTAACTTTCCTCATATATTGCCTGATTGCTTCTTTTGCAACTTAGCTCATCAAAATGTTTCGCACATTTCTGCCCCAAATTATAGTCTTCTCCAAACCCATCAGGCATACACTTATCAGATCCATTTACTTTCCGCAGGCATTCCCATTTGAACTAATCAGGATTTCTATGTGTTGAATGCGAGCCACGGGCAGGCAAAAACGTCATAGATATTCAAAAGTCTTGGGCTAAAAATTAGGTCAGGCCATTTTCCTGCGTGAGATTCTTGATTTGATATCGGCCCACATGCTTTCCTGTTGAGGCAGGTGGCACTCAAATGTTATGCTTCCTCTTCATTTTCATGATCTCTGCATGCAACCCAGTGCAATATGTGATGCTGGCTGGGAGCAAACAGAACAAGGGGCCAGGCAATGTGTGAGACTAACTCGTATTGGAGTTAGCCTACAGCTCTTAAAGGATGTCTGTCCCCCTCAAATCGTAGCTGCACTGAATGAGAGGAGGCCGCTGCTAACTGTCACGTCTTGCAAATGGATTGAATGGAAATGGAGCACCATGGTAAAGAGAGAGCGCTCCACCATTCATAAATAGAGCACTGGAGGCCTTTATCATGGATGCATTTTTTTTCTGCGGGGATCAAAGGCCCTCAAGAACAAACCTCTGACGGAAGCTCGTGCAGGTGGCCAGGGAGGGGAAAGCCCAAAGTCTGGCCCGGGGAATCTTGCAGAAGTTCCGTAAGTAGTTTAATAACCTCACACTGGGCATCTACTACTCACCAACCTCTCAGACTGCTAAATGCACCAGGCCCATATTTCTTACACAGCATGAAGTGATTGCAAAGAGATTTGGTCAACGCTGTGAGTCAACATTGCATCATTTTTGAAACAGTAAGGAGTCTCACAACACCAGGTTAAAGTCCAACAGCTTTATTTGAAAGCATTAGCTTTTGGAGCACAGCTCCTTCACCTGATGAAGGAGCAGCAGTCTGAAAACTTGTGATTTCAAATAAACCTGTTGGACTATAACCAGATGTCTTGAGACTCTTCAATGTGCCCACCCCAGTCCAGCGCCAGTTCCTCCACATAATTTTTGAAAGGGAATGGAGTCAAGTACTGGCCACAGCTGACCATTACTGTCATTGAAAGCATCTTTCTTATGCTGCATGCACTGCCCGTGTAGCACAATGCATGGCTTTGCATCCAAACCTCGCCAAATGAAATCCTCTAGGAAACTACCCATAGCTATTTTTAAGTAAGTGCCCTGACAGTGCCCCTGCCAGACTGGAAATGCTGGGTTGGTGCTGCCAGGATGCCCTGGTGGCAGTGCCAAGGTGCCAAGCTGGCAGTGCCAAGGTTGCCAGCAGGAGTGCCAGGAGTACCCTTCCAAAAGCCTGACCACTGGGGGTACTCCAACAGCCTAGGAGACCCCCCAAAATGCCATTATGACATCCACATTTGTGTGGACCAGTACTAAATGGCGCCCTGGCAAGATCTCCCAGGCATGGCCGGTGAATACGGTCTAATGGCTGATTTAAATATGCATGACTGGATCTCACCCAGCAAAAGCCAGATCCAAATCACATCGTGTCATGAGAATTTGTTAAATCTTGCAATACTCAACGGCCTTGTCCCAATACCAAGTCATGCACACCGAGGCCATTGAATCCTGCCCATTGTATTTAGTACTAGCTAAGAAAGTAATGTGACATCTTACTGGGATACAGGTGATGTAATGAATGGGAGGAGCCAGGTCTGCCTGCAGTTCTGCAGTTTGCCATTGGATTTCAGTCTGACAAGACAGAAGGATTTTAAGTTGAACATCAGTTTTGCCAAATGCTGCTATACATAGAAACATACATAGGAGGCCATCCGGCCCTTTGAGCCTCCTCCGCTATTCATTCTAACCATGGCTAGTCATGAAATTTAATACCCTGATTCTGCCTCCCCCCACCCCCATATCCCTTGATTATTTTAACCCCCAAGAGCTTTATTTAATTCCTTCTTGAAATCACGCAATGTTTTGGCCTCAATTACTTTCTGTGGTAGTGAATGCCACAGATCCATCACTCTCTGGATGAAGAATTTTCTCCTCACCTCAATCCAAAAAGAATCCCTTATCCTCAAACTAGGACTCCTAGTTCTAGACTCCCACACCATCCCGAACATTCTTTCTGAATCTACCCTGTTGAATCCTGTTAGAATTTTATTAGTTTCCATGAGGTCTGCTCTCACTCTTCTAAACTCCAATGAATATAATCATAACCAATTTAGTCTCTCCTCATACGACAGTTCCCCATCCCAGGAATCAGCCTGGTAAACATTTGCTGCACTTCCTCCATAGCAAGAACATCCTTCCTCAGATAAGAACATCAATACTGCACACAATACTCCAGGTGTGGCCTCACCAACACCCTAAACAATTGCAGTCAAACATTCCTATTCCTATACTCAAATCCTCTCGCTATGAAGGCCAACATATCAGTTGCCTTCTTTACTGCCTGTTATACCTGTGTACCTGCTTTCAGCGACTTGTGCACAAGGACACCAAGGTCTCGCTGAGTATCCACCTCTCTCAATTTACACCATTCAAACAATAATCTGCCTTCCTATTTTTGCTACCGAATTCGATAACCTCACATTTATCCACATTATACTGCATCTGCCATGCATGTACCCACTCACTCAGCCTGTCCAAATCATGTTGAAGCACCTCTGCATCATCCTCACAGCTCACCCTCCCGCTGAAATTTATATGATCTGCAAATTTGGAGATAATCCATTTAGTTACCAGATCCAGATCATCAATATATAATTTTAACAGTTGGGGTTCTAGCACAGATCCATGCGGTACCCCACTCGTCACTGCTTACCAATCCGAAAAAGGCTCATCTATTCCAACTCTTTGCTTACTGTCTGCTAACCAATTTTCTATCCCTCTCAGGACAGTACCCACAATCCCAGCGCTTTAACTTTAAATAGTAATCTGCTCTGCGAGACCTTGTCGAACGTCTTCTGAAAGTCTAAATAAACCACATCCACCAGGTCTCCCTGATCAACTGTACTAGCTACATCTTCAAACAAATCCAGTAGATTTGTCAAGCATGATTTCCCTTTCACAAATCTATGCTGAATTTGTCTGATTACACCACAGCTTTCCAAATGCTGAGCTATGAAATCCTTGATAATTGATTCCAGTAACTTCCTGACTATCGATGGTAGGCTCACTGGTTCTCTATTTTCTCTCTACCTCCCTTTTTGAATAGCAGGGTCACATTTGCTACCCTCCAATCTGCAGGAACCATTCCAGAGTCCAGTGTGTTTTGAAAAATGATGACCAATGGATCTACTATTTCAATGACCACTTCCTCAAGTACTCTGGGATGAAGATTATCAGGCCCTGGAGATTTATCCGCCTTCAATCTCTAAAAATATTTCTCTACTAATATTGATTTCCTTAAGCTCCTCACTAAAATTTGTGTTTCTCAACACTTACGATACATTATTCATGTCTTCCTTTGTGAAAACAGAGGCAAAATATAATTTTGTTCCCCAGTCATTTCTTTGTTCCCTGTTATGCATTCCCCCATTTCTGACTGTACGGGGCCAACATTCATCTTTGTACATCCTCTCTTTACATACCTATAGAAAATTTACAGTTCGTTTTTATCTTTTCCTCGCAAGCTTGCTTTCATATTATATTTTCCCGTTCTTAATCAATCCCTTGCTCCATCTTTACTGAATTTTAAGCTGTTTTTAGAAACAGCTTTTTCTAGAAAATTTGTATGCTTCTTTGAATCTAATGCTATCTCTTATTTCACTTGTCAGCCATGGTTTGGCCACAATTCCCTATCTAACCTTGCACCAAAATAGAATAAACAACTTTTGGAGTTCACCTATCCTTAAATGCCTATTGTTGCTCGTTCTGGGTGAGTGTGCTTTACACTCAATTTGGCTCTGTTTCGTTCCTTAGCTCTAGAGTCACCAGGTATCGTTTAAGATACCGCCACACGTTTCAAGTTCAAGTTCAGACCACTAACTCCATACACCAGTTAGTAAGTTCAAACAAGACACGTTTATTATAATACAGTTATCTACTAATTATGCATATAAAACTACAAGACTAGGTTAATCCTACCACTAACAGGCCAAATACTTATCTGGATAAGGGAACTGCCGGATCAGGGAACAACGGTCTCTAGCTTTGTCCTGGATCTGCAGGCTTCCAGGGGTCAGGAGTGTCTACTAAAGGGGTCAGGTGTGTCTACTCTCATAGCGTGCGTTGTGTGACACTTACTTGATGGCGGCTGCTGGCCAGGCCTCTCCTCTCCGTGGTTAAGTTCGAGAGCTGCTACAAAGGTGTTCTTGTTGGGAGGGCTGGCTGAGAGAGAGAGCTGGGGTCGGGGTCTCTGTCTTATTCCTCTCCCAGGGTCTCGCGCCCACCTGGGCGGACCCTCTATACACTCGCAATCGATTGGGTCTCTTCCCAATCGATTGATTTGAATTTTCCCAATAACGGGGCAGTCCCTCGATCACTGGGCGGTTCTTGGGACTTATTGTTTTGGACTTCTCTTGGCGCCGAGAAGTCTGGCTTTCTATTCACTGTAGCAATTTGAGTTAACTTGTTTCCATTGTATCTGGGAATCACCGGGTATCACCTCATTAGTATGCTAACTTGGTTTCTTTCACAGTACTGTCTGGTTTCTGCAGCAGTCAGAATACACAAGTGCTTTTGCTAGCTGCTTGCTTTTGCAACATGTCCATTTTCCCTGCATTCTTTGTAATCTTCCATTTTGTGTTGGGCAGTGTACACCCCAGGTGGCTACACTATCATTGCCTGTCCACTGTCTTTCCTTTCAGTAATATTTCCTAGTCTATCATAGCCAACTCATGCCTCATATAATCATAGTTACCTTTACTGAGATTCAAGACCTTGATCTCAGAATTAACAGCTTCACTAGCCACCTTGATAAATAATTCTATCATATTATGATCATATGCTGAGCAGAAGTGTACTGCTCTGCTCCTGAAAGGGTCTATCTCTCTCTGAAAGTAACAAAGCAAGTAATCTGGTTGTTAACTTTATTTATAAGTGGAATTTGAACAGTAATGGGTTGCTTAATTAGAGTTAGTCTAAGGTATAAATAGTAAGTTTAAGTTTTTCCTTTTGTTTAAGAACTGTTTAACTGATAATTGTAAAGTCTTTGATGTTAATGTGTTTAATTCTGTGTTTAAATTAAAATTTGTTTTAACATAAATGATATCTATTGGTCAAAGACATCACTCCTTGGGTTAAGTATCCTTTCCTCAGGTTTACATATTGAAAATTGTTTGTGGTTCTTGTTCGGTATCCTAACAAATGTTGGGTTCTCTGGTTCCAATATCCTAACACACCTTTGGATTGTAATACCCTTTTGAAGTTCTGGCAGTGTTTGTATCATCTTCATTGTTGATGGTTTATAACCTCAAACTTATGTTCAAAAGATTTGTTTTATTTTACAATTGCATACATTTTGTATCATGTGGCAAATATAGGGACCTGATTAGCAAAAGTTTGGCACGTGTTAAAATCTTATTAGTCAGCACGGGTGCAAGTAAATCTGCATTGATGTGTAGTTAGATGAATTTTAGTCAGATGGAAGAAAAAAATCAAAAAAATGTTGAAAACACTCACAATGTCAGGCAATATCTGCAAGAGAACAAAAGTGAGGTTTTCAGGTAGAAATCCTTCATCATAACTTCAAGTTATTACAGCTGAAGGGCATTTTATAAAATGAAAAGAAAAGGTGAAAAGGAATAAATTCATAAAGATCACACACAGGAAAATAAATGGAATGACCTGTAAATTGCTTAAGGTGGAAAACAGGAGATGGTGAAGTGGTAAAATTGATATTTACAGGAGTCAAAGGAGGCATAATTAGAAAAATGAAAAAAATATTAGAAACGAAACACAGATTGTGTGATAATTAAAGGGTGAACACATAGTTATAAAAGAACGCAATGCAATAGATCGGGCAGAACAAACACCATCGGTACTGACATTCGGTAGAAGATAAAAACAAGTTGATATGAGTATACAAATTAAGAGCAAGAGTTGGCCATTCGGCCCCTTTGAACCTGCTCCGTCATTTGGTAAGATCATGGCTGATCTGATTAGGGCCAGAACTCCACATTCTCGCCTAACTACAATACCCTTTGACTCCTTAGTTCGTCAAAAATCTATCTAGTTTAGTCTTGGAAATATGACCTCATGACAGAGGCAGAGGACAGCAGAAGAAGAGTTTTTTTCTGAATGGAAGATTGTGACTAGTGGTATTCCATAGGGATCTGTGCTGAGGTCTCTATTGTTTGTAATATACACAAACAATTTGGAGGAAAATGTAGCTGGTCTGATTAATAAGTTTGTGGATGACACCAAGGTTGGTGGAGTGGCAGATAGTGTTGAGGATTGTCCTTAGTGTTGGGTGGGGTTACTGGGTTATGGGGATAGAGTGGAGGTGTGGGCTTGGGTAGGGTGCTCTTTCCAAGAGCCGGTGCAGACTCGATGGGCCGAATGGCTTCCTTCTGCACTGTAAATTCTATGATTCTATGATTCTATGATTGTCAGAGGATATAGCAGGACATAGGTGGGTTGGAGATTTGGGTAGAGAAAAGGCAAATGGAGATAATCCGGACAAATGTGAGGTAATGCATTTTGGTAGGTCTAACACAGAGGGGAAATATACAGTAAATGGCAAAACACTTAGGAAGATAGAAAGTCAGAGAGATCTGGACGTATAGGTCCACAGACTTTGAAAGTGGCAACACAAGTGGACATGGTAGTCATGTGCAAAACTCACACAGACAGTGACCCTGGGCCGTGATCGAACTCGGGTCCTTGGCAGCGTGGGGCAGCAGTGCTAACCGTTGTGCCACCGTGCCGCCATGCTGTCAGCCAATATAATCCCACACACTCTGGAATTCTCTAACCTATTTTTGTTCTATTTTTCTACCTCTCCTTACTTTTCAAACCCCTTGTAAATAGAATTGCACTGAACAGAGAAAAATGCTTGGGTCCTTATGAACCATGGTTAATTATGGATGGATGTAAACATCTCTTTGTCTATGCCTTTGGCTCCTTGTTCCAATCCAATCTCTTTTCCTTTTCCCAAATTCAATCTCCATTGTTTTATTCATCTAGTTACTGGAAAATGCTGTGTAGCACTTTTCAGCATATGAGGTGTTTTACATAATGCAAGTTGTCGCTGTTCTCTCTTTGTCATTGTTTGACCTTACTTTGAACTGAAGTTAAAATAGCAGAATTTTCACAATAAGCAACAATGCCAATACTCATTTATATACAATTCTTGTGCAGAAGGCAGAGATCTCAAATCGGGTGCAGACAGTATAGAATCATCACAACCCCTGACAGTGCATATTAACAGGAGCAAGGCAACTGCCACAGCATTTTGTACCTGTAGATAGCTGGAGAGAATTGCATTCAATCCCTATGGTTAGCTAAGGAGATGGTCATTAAACTGTACCATTTATTGGTGCTAGAGCTCAAGGAACAGTTCATTATAAACACAATCTTACTGAAGCTTTTAAACTGGGAATAATCCTGATTTTTTTTCATGCTTCTATATTTGGTTCCCCAGTGCAAAGGTGATTCCAGGGTCAACAATCTCTGCAAGCCAACCACCCCCCACCCCAATCCCCCTTCACCCATTATGCTAAGGTTTGTACTGGGTCCCACAGAAAATGATCTGGAGGAGTCTAGTTACCTTGGGAAGTGGGGGGATAAGGACAATGCGCCATCTTTTGCATTGCTGCCCATTTGGACGCCTTACAAAAATAGGAAAAAATGTTGTAACACCAGCAATGTGTAAATAATGAATATTGTCAACTTGAGAATTATCCAGCAGAAGCAGTGTCCAAAATATTAACAGTGTGCCATCCTTGCCATAATTCTACAATTAATGGAGGAATTAACATGCAGGGCATTAACAAGAAGTAAAAAGAAGGTCCCAAGGATGTGTCTTCTGGAATAGTCCTTACAGACAAGTATCTAATGGATCACTGCTATATTTTTCTGTTACTACTGAAACTCTAATAGAGGCACTGTGTTCACCTTTGTTGCTGTCTGCCCCTTCTTGCACAGATTTCTTTCTACCTTTGCATGATTCCTGGCCCGAGAGTACATTACCGACACACTATCAAGCTGCCTTTAGCTAAACAATCTTGAAGTCCCTGCCTCAGCTTCAGCAATGTTGTTGTTTGCTTTCGCAAGGTCTCAAAACGATGCAAACCGGACGGCTGCTGAGCTCAATGTGCCGGGAAGCAGCTTCACCAGTCTGAGTGCTGATCTCGAAAACACACTCTTGGGTACTTTGAAGGAATTCAGACTTGGAGATTCTCTGATTTTTGTTCATGCATGGCTTCACCAGTTCATGGATTCAATTTCAAAGCTCTCTGCTCTTTCTCCTAATAAGTCAAAACACAGCCTTGATATCCAACTTATCCAGAGCAAGTATATGTACAGGCGCAAAAACTGCAATGATTGAGGATGCAATGCAAACTGCAGGCATCTGGAAGAATCTTTTTGAATCCATTGTTCTAGCCACTTGTTCTATAATAATGGGCACATTGACATTACTGTGGAATCCAATGAGCAGCAATTTGATCTGTTGCATTACATGTAGCACCCAAACTTGCACTCAAATTCTGTTCCATGGAACCAAGTTACCTTGCCGTACCAACTCACATCAAACATTTCCTAATCAGCTTCTCAAAGGTGTCCATGGAATTGTCATTGCTCTTTGCAATGAGCATGCTGTCTTTCTTGTAGATTTTTCTGGCTGCAGCCTTGCACGGTGCTCTTATCTCAAGATGAATGAATCTCTTACTAAGAAAAAAGGGACTTTTAACTTCTAAAGTTATAAGGGAAGTCCATGTTTAAACAACAGTGATGGTGACTTTTCTTGTGTGCATACCTCCACCTCAAAGTCAGTGGTAGGACAGGTTGGAAGAAGGCTTTCAATTCGTCGGCCTGTTCCAAGGCCTGTTCGAGGCCAACAGACTCGGGGGAAAGCAGACAAAAGCACACAACACTAAGAGGTACAAAAGGGAAGGGGGGAGGAAATGAGGAAGCAACCTTCCCCCCCCCCCCCCCCCCCCACTCTGAATCCACAAGGCCTGCAACAAAAAACACAGAAGGAAGGAAGGGGAAATGGGAAAACAGGAGCTCAGTAATAGAACAACCAAAGCAGAAGAGGGGGACACCAAGGAGGAGTCAGGGAGGGGGTTAGGAAGGGGGGAGAAGATATGTCAAGAAAGAATGTATGTACATAAGAACTGTATAAATTGTAAATATCGGGTGCAAAGTTTCACTATGTAAAAATGAAAATGCCAATAAAAATACTTTTTTAAAAAAAATTGCTTATGGGTTGTAATCATTGCTGGTAAGGACAGTGTTTATTGCTTTTCTCCATTGCCCTTGGGAAGGTGTTGATGAACTGCTCTCTGGAACTGCTGCAGTCTTTGTGGGACAGGTACAAACACAGAGTTACTTGAAAGGGAATTCTAGAATTTTGACCAGTGACAGTGAAGAAATAACCATCTATTTCCAAGTCATGAGAATTGCGTGACTTGAGGCAGAAGGGCTTTGGGAGCCTGGATATTGCCTCAATATCCAGCCTCACAACTGATCTTTTTTAATAAATCTTTATTGTCACAAGTAGGCTTACATGAACACTGCAATGAATTTACTATGAAAAGTCCCTAGTCTCCACACTCAGGCGCCTGTTTGTATGCACAGAGGAAGAATTCAGAATGTCCAAATTACCTAACAGCACGTCTTTTGTGATTTGTGGGAAGAAACTGGAGCACCCGGAGGAAACCCACGCAGGCACGAGGAGAAAGTGCAGATTCCGCACAGACAATGACCCAAGCCGGGAATCGAACCTGGCACTGTGAAGCAACAGTGCTAACCACCAATCTACCGTGCTGCCCACATAGAATCATCAAATCTTAGAATACCTGCAGTGCAGAAGGAGGCCATTCGGCCCATCAAGTCTACACTGACCCTCCGAAAGGGCAGCCTATCTTGTCCCAATCCCCCGCCCTATTCCCATAACCCCACCTAACACTAAGAGACAATTTAGGATGGCCAGTTCACCTAACCTGCACATGTTGGACTGTGGGAGGAAACTGAATGGAGCACCCAGATGATACAATACAGACACGGGCAGAACATGCAAACTTCATACAGTCACCCGAGGTGGGAATCAAACACAGGTCCCTGGCGCTGTGAGGCAACCACAAGCTAATCACTGTGCCAATGTGCCCTCCCACCCCTTTGTGCATAAATGATGGAGGGGATGAGTACTGAAGGCAGTGGATTAGATGCCAATTAAGCAGTCTGCCTTTCATGAATGGTTTGGGCTTCTTGGGGTTGTACTCATCCAGACAAGTGGAGAGTATTCCTGATTTCTGTCTAATGGATGGTGGATATTTTTTTTTTTTTTTCTCTCTCCTAACAATTTGTAATTTGTTCAATATAAAATACGAAAACTGAATAAAAACATTTATAAAAAAAAAAAAAAAAAAAATGGATGGTGGATAAACTTTGGGGAGTCAGGTGGTGAGTTGCTTCACACTGAATTCCCAACTTCTGACCTGTTCAGGTAACTATAGTATTTATATGGCTAGTCTATTTTCTGGTAATCCCCAGGATATCGATAGTTGTGGATTCATCAATGATAATGCCATTGAATGTCAAAGATATGTGGTTAGACTCCTTCTTGTTGAAGTTGGTAATTGCCTGGCATGTACGTCGTGTTAATGATACTTTCAATTTACAAGCCCAAATCTGAATGTTGTTCAGGCCCTGTTGTGTATGGCATCAACTGTTTGGAGGGAAAGTCATTGATGAGGCAGCTGCAGATGTTTGGGCCTAGAACACTAATCTGAGGAACTGCTGCAGTGATACCCTGCGACACTGAGGATTGACCTCCAACAATCACAATTCTTCTTCATAATACATTTTGTTTTTTCTAGGTAAGACTTCAGTCAGTGTTACTAGGGTTCCTTGATTCCATACTTGCAAATACTGTTTTGATATCAAAGGCAGTCACACTCAACTCATCTCTGGAATTCAGCTCTTCTGTCCATGTTTGGGCTAAGGCTCTAATGAAAACTGAAGCTGGATGGTACTTACAGAACCCAATCAATGAGCAGGTTATTGGTGAGTAAGTGCTACTTGATAGCACTGTCAATTACACCGTGCATTACTTTACTGATGATTAAGAGTGAACCGTCGGGATGGTAATTGGCAGGATTGGATTTCTCCTGATTTTAATGAATGATGCATGGCCAGGCAAGCTACTGTACTTTATGTGGTGCAGGTATACCCTATGTGCTGTTGGGAAGGGAGTTCCAAGATTTTGACCCAGCAACAGTGAAGGAAAAGCGATATAGTTCTAAGTCAGGATGGCGTGTGGCTTGGAGGGAAACTTGTAGGTGGTAGTGTTCCTATGCATTTGTTGCCTTTGTCCTTCTATGTGGTGATGTTTGCGGGTTTGGAAGTTACTGTTGAAGGGGCATTGTTGACTTGCTGCAGTGAATCTTGTAGTTGCATCTGGTGTCGGTGGTGGAGCAAACTGCTTTGTCCTGGATGGTGTTGAAATTATTGTGTGTTGTTGGAGCTGCACTCATCCAGGCAAGTGTAGAGCATCATACTCATGGCTTGCACCTTGTAGATGTTGGCCAGGTTTTGGGAGTCATGACATATGTTACTCTCTATAGAATTCCCAGCCTCTGACCTGTCCTTACAGCCTCATTATTTGTAGGGCTAGTCCAGTTCAGTTTCTCAATGGTAATCCTGAGGATATTGATAGTGAAGGATTCAGTGATGGCAATGCCATTGAATGTCAAAGGTAGATGATTAGATTCTCTGCTGTAGATGATCCTTATCTGGCACTTGTGTGGCAAAAATGCTACTTGCCACTTTCTTTTCCAAGTCAGAATGTTGTCCGGGGCTTACTGCATATGGACATGGACTTTCTCTTTTTGTTTTGGCCAGAGCTGGTCATTTATGTAAGCAATCTGAGCATCCTTCTCCCAAGGACGTGTGATCATACTGCCTATTATCTGACTGTATGATAATGTAACCTAGCATTGTAACAACACGGCTACATGTGATCTGATTATTCACAATGCCCTACGCTGCTCTTGCACATGTATTTCTTTGTTTGGCCCTTATTCCGCACTGTAACAAATCACTATTTTTGATGTACCATTTGACAATGTGCTCTGTTGATTATTCTTTTGTCTCCTGTACGTTCCCTTGGCCGCAGAAAAATACTTTTGACTGCACTTCGGTACATGTGATAATATATATCAATCAAACAATGAATCAATCAAACAGAGACGGATATTGTGATGCATGGTTAAAACTGGTTCATTGATTGAGATTCAGGGGGCACACCAACTTTGTGCTGCTGAATCATCCAGCCAGTGGTGACAGTACTACTAATTGGCTGGAGCATCATCAGCGGATCAGTGTTTTGAGTGGTTGTTACTTGACTTGCAATGCTTAAAGCTAACCTGAAGAGGAAATGTATTGTGGCTGGGGCAGCTGCTGACAGTAGATCCAATGCCGACTTGAGCTCTGCTCCAGAGGACTCAAGGGAACACTTCAATGGGGCAGTCTACAGGAGGTGTGGGATGTTACGTTGATGGGTATGTACAATAAAATGGTTGGTGCATTAGGAAGCTTGCCACAAAGCCTTGGTCAATTTCAAGGACTTGAAGTGGCCCAGGACTAACTTGACAAGCCACTTTGCACAGAATTTGGAGCCCATCCTTTTCATCATGGATGCGGCCAACTCATTTATTCACGTGTGGGCTCAACCATGATGGGGCATCTGATTGGTGAGCTCTCACTTTCATTTCAATACAAACAGAAGGCACATAATGCCTCAGAGTTGTGTAGAAGCTCCAACTACTGTGGAATGATAGTGTACAAACACTATCACAATGGTTCAACAATCTTGTCCTCCAGCAAATTATAGGATTGTTGAGCTGCTGGCCGGGAGGGTGGCAGTGGTTCCATGCAGCACAAACCTGCTGTTCTCTCTCAGGAAGACAGTATTCTTCCTCCCACACCTACCACTCTGTCAGAGTCTTTGCAGTTTTCTGTCAGCCAGTCAGCTGTTTAAGGTTAGAATCCTGTAGCGAGAAGCTCACCTCCTGACTTCCCAAAGCTCCACCATCTACAGGGCACAAGTCAGGAATGTGATGGAATATTCTCCACTTGCTGGATGAATTTAGCTCCAGCAACACTCAAGAAGTTGACATTATCTAGGTCAAAGCAACTTGTTGCTACCGCTATCCAGAAACATTCACTGCCTCCATCAGAGTGACAGCCATGTGTACCATCTACAAGATGCACTGCAGCAACTCATCAAGGCCCTTTAGACAGCACCCTCCAAACACATGACTACTACCACTTTAGAAGGACGGGGCCAGCAGACACATGAGGCCATCACCAGCTAGAGGTTTCCCTCTAAGCTGTTCACCATCCTGACTTGGAACTATATCCCCGAAACCTCACCAGTTGCTGGGTCAAAATCCTGGCACTCCTTCCCTAACAGCGCAGTCGGTGTACGTACACCATGAGGACTGTATCAGTTCAGGGTGACTGCTGACCACCACCTTCCTGAGGGCAATTAGGAATGTGCAATAAATGCTGACCTAGCCAGTAACGCCCATATGCCATGAATTAATTCTTTTTTTAAATTAACACCAGTAACAAATGGCTTGATTCCCATTCTGGCTGATGTAGGCTCATATACCTAGTAAAAGTATCATTGCACTTTGCCATATGTCAGCAAATAATAACCTGTATTTAGAACCCAAGGAGATATTTATTTTTGACGGCTTTTGTTTCTGCACTGTAGCGAAGCAATATAGAACTGGTAAGATGCGAGACTGCTGTTAAATGAGAAATTGGAGTTTCATTTATTCGTATTGCACTCGGATAGGTTCTTCACAGCTGAAAAGGTGTTATCTCAATTGATGTCCCCATTCTTCTTCCTCCATTTTATGCATGTATTGTGTACAAGAATCATCAGCCTTGTAAACAATGAACAATACAGCACAGGAACAGGGCCTTCGGCCCTCCAAGCCTGCGCCGACCATGGTACCTGTCAAAACTAAAATCGTCTGCACTTATGGAGTCTCTATCTTTCCATTCCCACCTTATTCGTATATTTGTCTAGATTCCCCTTAAATGCCGCTATCGTACCTGCTCTCACCACCTTCCCAGGCGCCGCGTTCCATATATTTACCACCCTCTGTAAAAAACTTGGCCCGCACATCTGTTCTAAACATTTTACCACGCACTTTAAACCTATTTCCCCAAGTACTTGTATTCTCCTACCCTAGGAAAGAGCATCTGACTATCCATGTGGTCCTGTGTGGTCAGCACATTGCCCTTGTCACCCAGGAGCTACCCTTCAATTTGTCATGGTGGCTCAAATGCTGCTGGCACAGTGGATATCTACATAATGAAGGCATCATGATTGCTGCCAGGATACCAGGCATTTACTCTTTGTCAATGGGCACACATCTGCTGAATGTTGAGGGAATAGAATTCCTTTTAGTTACAGTTAGGCCAGAATTGACAACCAGTGCCTGCAAAGTGATGTGCATACAGCCTTGGCCATAGAAAACCTACAATCCTATTATATCTACATGCCTACTCCACCTCCTTCTCTCTGACAAGAGAGAATTAAATGTGATTAGCTCTCTTCAGACTCAACTGTATCCCTGATACAAAAGAAGGTGACAAACTGCAAGATATTAGTACCTCTAGCTCCAGCCTGGAAGCAATAGAAGCATAAAGTTTTGTTGCAATGGTAACCTTCACAGTCACTGGCCATACAGTTCTGCAGTCATGCCACGCCCAGTCATGAATAATAGCGGAGATTAAAAACTAACCCGAGACAAAGGCTAGACATGAGAACAATACCAACTGCAAGTTCCCCTCCAGGCCACACAGCATTCTGGCTTGGAGCTATATTGCTGCTTGTTTATTGTCACTGGATCAAAAATGTGGCACTCCCTTCCCAATAGCATTTTAGTTGGACTGCAGCAAGAAAACGGTTCAACTCCACCTACCACCTCAAAGAACAAAGAACAAAGATAGGATGCAGAGCTGGGCTGAGAAGTGGCAGATGGAGTTTAACCCTGACAAGTGTGAGGTTGTCCATTTTGGAAGGACAAATATGAATGCGGAATACTGGGCTAACGGTAGGGTTCTTGGCAATGTGGAGGAGCAGAGAGATCTTGGGGTCTATGTTCATAGATCTTTGAAAGTTGCCACTCAAGTGGATAGAGCTGTGAAGAAGGCCTATGGTGTGCTAGCGTTCATTAGCAGAGGGATTGAATTTAAGAGCCGTGAGGTGATGATGCAGCTGTACAAAACCTTGGTCAGGCCACATTTGGAGTACTGTGTGCAGTTCTGGTCGCCTCATTTTAGGAAGGATGTGGAAGCTTTGGAAAAGGTGCAAAGGAGATTTACCAGGATGTTGCCTGGAATGGAGAGTAGGTCATACGAGGAAAGGTTGAGGGTGCTAGGCCTTTTCTCATTAGAACGGAGAAGGATGAGGGGCGACTTGATAGAGGTTTATAAGATGATCAGGGGAATAGATAGAGTAGACAGTCAGAGACTTTTTCCCCGGGTGGAACACACCATTACAAGGGGACATAAATTTAAGATAAATGGTGGAAGATATAGAGGGGATATCAGAGGTAGGTTATTTACCCAGAGAGTAGTGGGGGCATGGAATGCACTGCCTGTGGAAGTATTTGAGTTGGAAACATTAGGGACCTTCAAGCGGCTATTGGATAGGTACATGGATTAGGGTAGAATAATGGAGTGTAGATTAACTTCTTCTTAAGGGCAGCACGGTAGCATTGTGGATAGCACAATTGCTTCACAGCTCCAGGGTCCCAAGTTCGATTTCGACTTGGGTCACTGTCTGTGTGGAGTCTGCACATCCTCCCCGTGTGTGCGTGGGTTTCCTCCTGGTACTCCGGTTTCCTCCCACAGTCCAAAGATGTGCAGGTTGGGTGGATTGGCCATGATAAATTGCCCTTAGTGTCCAAAATTCTATGATTAACCTAGGACAAAAGTTCGGCACAACATCGTGGGTTCAGGAACAGGCTCTTCGGCCTTCCAAGCCTGTGCCGACCATGCTGCCCATCTCAACTAAAATCTTCTACACTTCCTGGGTCCGTATCCCTCTATTCCCATCCTATTCACGTATTTGTCTTAAATGTCACTATCGTCTCTGCTTCCACCACCTCCTCCGGCAGCAAGTTCCAGGCACCCACTATCCTCTGTGTAAAAAAACTTGCCTCGTACATCTCCTCTAAACCATGCCCCAAGCACCTTAAACGTATGCCCCCTAGTAATTGACCCCTCTACCCTGGGAAAAGGTCTCTGACTATCCACTCTGTCTATGCCCCTCATAATTTTGTAGACGTCTATCAGGACGCCCCTCAACCTCCGTTATACCAGTGAGAACAAACCAAGTTTATTCAACCTCTCCTCATAGCTAATGCCCTCCATACCAGGCAACATCCTAGTAAATGTCTTCTGCACCCTCTCTAAAGCCTCCACATCCTTCTAGTAGTCATGTAGCCAGAATTGAACACTATACTCCAAGTGTGGCCTAACTAAGGTCTATACAGCTGCAACATGACTTGCCAATTCTTATACTCAATGCCCCGGCCAATGAAGGTAAGCATGCCGTAAGCCTTCTTGACTACCTTCTCCACCTGTGTTGCCTCTTTCAGTGACCTGTGGACCTGTACACCAAGATCTCTCAAGGGCAATAAGGAATGAGCAATAAATTCTGGCTGAGCCAGCAAAGCCCATATAAAATCATAGCATAGAATGCCTACAGTGCAGAAGGAGGCCATTTGGCCCATTGAGCCTGCAACGCCCCTCTGAAAGAGCATCCGCCAAAGGCCTACTTCCCTGTAATCTCACCTAATCTGTGGACCCTCAAGGGCAATTTAGCATTGCCAATCCACCTAACCTGTACATCTTTGGCCTGCTGGAAAAACTGGAGCACCTAGAAAAAACCACGCTGACATGGGGAGAATGTTCAAACTCAGTCACCCAAGGCGAAAATCAAAAAACGATCTCTGGCGCCATGACACAGTAGTGCTAACAACTGTGCCACCGTGAAAGTATTAAAAAACTGTCCAGAGAATATCTTAGGCAGGTATTAAACTTGTAAGAGTTGTCTTTGAATGAATGAGTTACACCACCACCAAAACCTGCTCACTTTCTGTTTTTAAAGAGGTTTCAGATGTTGCATTTTTCTTTTCTGACCTAACCAATGGCATAAATATGGTAAGAATGTAGAAATGGTGGCATAGTGGTCCAGTGACCTGCATCAGATGGAGTGCAGCAGTTCAAGAAGGTGGCTTACAACCATCCTCGCAAGTGTAATTAGGGATGAGCAACAAATCTGGCCTTGCCAGCAATGTTCACAGGCCATGAAAGAATTAAAAAAATTTGTCGGCTCTGCATACTTTAGGCTGCCATTCACAGCACCTGGACAAAGGCTCTCACCAACAAAATTATCCGGCCCCATAGTGTGCTTTGTGGTAGCAGAGACAGCTCACCATTGGCTGCCAGTGGGATCTACCAGTTCCGCCAATGTCTACGCTGTTTTGCAGAGCTCACCCATTCTACCTCCAGTGAATCCACTATGGTGGGGGGTTGCCGAAATGATCCTGTCATTGGGAAGGGCTGTGAACTCCCTTCCATTGGCTGTGTTTTGCAGAGGTGGGCTGCCATTGGCCAGAAGCAGGATCTTCCGGTCCACCACTGTCAACAGGTGTCTCCATTGTTCGCACCTGGGGGAATCCACGGCAGGGGATTGTCATCGACGGGACCGGGATATCTCGCCGGCGGGAACAGCTGGAAAACCTCAGCCCACGTCTGTTGCATATAAAGCTCTTGGTAAGACAATGCCAGATTTGACTTGTTGAACTGATTCACAAACATCAAATGAAGTAACACACTGCAAATTCAGTTTCTTAGCACAAATTCGCAACACCCACTGAAATAATAATAATCTTTATTGTCCCAGGTACGCTTACATTAACAGTGCAAGGAAGTTACTGTGAAAAGACCCTCGTCGTCACATTCTGCCGCCTATTCAGGTACACACAGAATGTCCAATCACCCAAAAACTCATTTTTCAGGACTTGTGGGAGGAAACTGGAGCACCTGGAGGAAACCCACGCAGACACAGGGAGAACGTCCAGACTCCGCAAAGACAGTGATCCAAGCAGGGAATCGAACCGGGGACCCTGGCACTGTGAAGCAACAGTGCTACCCACTGTGCTATCGTGCTGCCCATATAGGGGCAGGAAAGTAACATATCCTTTTTTTGGGCTAACATACTTATTTTTGGTATTACCCTTCTTTTTTTTAATTATTTCTAATTTCTAAAACTAACCTTCTGCATCTTTGGGCTTCATTTCAGGCTCTTTGTGCTTTTACATGTTCATCCCAACCTTCAAGCCTATCAATAAAACTCACTGCATCTCTTCCACCTTTGGGGTGTACCTTTATGTCAACATCTGCAGCTTTTCTGAAGATAATAATAGTAATAATAATATTTATTAGTGTCACAAGTAGGCTTACATTAACACTGTAATAAGAACTAGGAGCAGGAGTAGGCCATCTGGCCCCTCGAGCCTGCTCCGCCATTCAATGAGATCATGGCTGATCCTTTGTGGACTCAGCTCCACTTTCCGGCCCGAACACCATAACCCTTAATCCCTTTTTTCTTCAAAAATCTATCTTTACCTTAAAATCATGTAATGAAGGAGCCTCAACTGCTTCACTGGACAAGGAATTCCATAGATTCACAAACCTTTGGGTGAAGAAGTTCCTCCTACACTCAGTCCTAAATCTACTTCCCCTTATTTTGAGGCTATGTCCCCTAGTTCTGCTTTCACCCGCCAGTGGAAACAATCTGCCCGCATTTATCCTATCTATTCCCTTCATAATTTTAAATGTTTCTATAAGATCCCCCCTCATCCTTCTAAATTCCAACGAGTACAGTCCCAGTCTACTCAACCTCTCCTCATAATCCAACCCCTTCAGCTCTGGGATTAATCTAGTGAATCTCCTCTGCATACCCTCCAGTGCCAGTATGTCCTTTCTCAAGTAAGGAGACCAAAACTGAACACAATACTCCAGGTGTGGCCTCACTAACACCTTATACAATTGCAACATAACCTCCCTAGTCTTAAACTCCATCCCTCTAGCAATGAAGGACAAAATTCCATTTGCCTTCTTAATCACCTTCTTAATAAACCAACTTTCTGTGACTCATGCACTAGCACACCCAGGTCTCTCTGCACAGCGGCATCCTTTAATATTTCATCGTTTAAATAATAATCCCGTTTGCTGTTATTCCTACCAAAATGGATAACCTCACCTCACATGAAGTTACCGTGAAAATCCCCTAGTCACCTCACTCCGGCGCCTGATCGGGTACACTGGGGGAGAATTTAGAATGTCCAATTCACCAAACAAGCAGGTCTTAACTATTCAGCTAACAAGCACGATGTACAGGTCCATCCACGCCACTGGGCCTGAGGTGAGACAATTGTAATGCAAGTCTCACAAATTGAACAGACTATTTTGACTGGCTTCAATGCGCATATTCCATGACTGCAGACTTTCTTTTTTAATCTGTGCAATTTGACTTCATGATAAAACTGCCATGGAATCTGTGGTTATCGAATTTGTGTCTTTTGAGGCGGACTGTAAACTGAAAAGCGAAACTAACAAAGGAAACAGAAAAAGGTAAATAGAGAACGGAAAACGACCCTCCCTATTTCTAAAGGAACAAAATGTTCAAATAAAATTTGGAAACAAAAACTTATGGGCAGGGTGAAACTGGTTGAGATTACATAAAGGGTCACAGAGACAGCCAAGCTTAGTAGTAGGAGTTGATGTGACCAGTGGTGCAGCACAGGTCAGTTGAAGAAGACAGAGACCAGATCCAGAAACTAAGAATAAGTTGCCGCAGCTGTTTCTGTTACTTGAAGATAACATTGGTAGATCTATGCCATCCAGACCAAGTTGAGGAGTTTCTGCAGACCTGTGAAGACTGTGAAGACCATGGTGAAGGTAATGCCTTGGGAACTCATGTTGGTTGTGTGCTGCCGTCAGCTCGGGTTTAGACTACATCTGCGAAATTGAAATTCTTCAAAAAGAAGACAGGGTTTTGAAGGACTTTAATAAAAGCAAATTATTATGGATGCTGGAATCTTAAACAAGAACAGAAAAGAACAGAGGAGAGAGTTCACCGTCTGAAATTGTTGAACTCATTGTTAAGTCCAGAAGGCTGTAACATGCCTAATTGGAGGATGAGATGCTGTTCCTCCAGTACACACTGCGTTTCACTGGAACATTACAGCAGGCCAAGGACAGACATGTGGACTTGAGAGTGGGATGGTGAGTTGAAATGACAAGTGACTGGGCCTGGGTCCTGCTTGTGGACGAACTGAAGGTATTCTGCAAGGCAGTCACCCAGCCTGAGTTTAGTCTCTCTAATGTAGAGTAGACCACATTGTGAGCAGCAAATGCAATAGACCAGATTGAAGGAGGTGCACGTGAAGCGCTGCCTCACTTGAAAAGAGTGTTTAGGCCCTGAGATGGTGAGCAGGAAGGAGGTAAGGGGGTAGGTGTTACGCCTTCTGCAACATTTAACCCCTCTGTTGCAATGTTACTTACAACTGATGTTATGAATGGGTTTAGAGGCTTTGGGGAGTTATACAAACAATGGCTGTAACCCAAAATGATTCAAACCTGCATGGAAAGGTGTCGTGGGAAGAGGGTGAGGTGTTGGGGACGATGGAGGAGTGGACCATGGAATCTTGGAAGGAACGGTCCCTGCAAAATGCTGAAAGGGAGTGTGAGGGGAAGATATGATTGGTGGTGGCATTATGCTGGAGTTGGCGGAGGATGATTCTTTGAATGTGGAGGCTGGTGGGATGAAAAGTGAGGACAAGGGGAGCCCTATCCTGGTTCTGAGAGGGAGGGGAAGGGGTGAGAGCAGAGGTATGGGAGATCGGTCGGACACGGTTGAGAGCCAAAGAATGAAGACATGTCAGCAGCACCATTTTCACAGTAACTTCATTGAAGCCTACTCGTGACAATAAGCGATTTTCATTTTGTAAAGTGGCATCATGGGAACAGATGCGACAGAGGCAAATGAACTGGGAGAATTGGATGGAGTCCTTACAGGATGTGGGCCATGACGAGCGATGGTTAAGGTAGCTGTAGGAGTCAGTGAGTTTGTGATGGATATTAGTGGACAGTCTATCCCCAGAAATCGAAATAGAAAGGTGAGGGAAGGAAAAGGAAGGGTTGAAGATGGACCATGTGAAGGTGATAGAGGGATGGAAATTGGAAGCATAATTAATACATTTTTCCAGGTCCAGACAGCAACACAAAGGACTTTTGAAGACTTTGTTCAATGACCTGTATGCTTTGTGAACTACCAAACTAAATCATAAGATCTGTTTTAGTCATATCAGTCATTTAATGTGTAATTTAGTATTTAGAATTGACCACAATTTAATTGCTCATTCACATTTAACTTAAGTTGATTCTGGATGTTAGAATATAGGAAGTTATCTCAGATAGTATTTGTGTTTGCATTGCTTGACTCTTGTACAGTAGAAACTCTTCTGTTTTAAACTGTGAAATTTTGTGGCTTGATCCTTTTGGTAAATATGTGGGACTTTGGATTTCTTCTTTGCCTTTGTAAGAAAATGTTACATGTCTCGACCGAGATTATAACAAAATAGAACCTTTAAAAATAACTCGCTCCTAACTTCCTTTCCATGAAAAAAAAATCCAAAATCGCAAAGCGTAACAACGTCCAATTGAGAAAATAGCACTTCTTTCATCTGAACAGTTCTGGTATGATCAGTGGTGCACACTTTCCTTCTGTAAAGAGTTTATGTCCTGTACCATAAACCTCTGCTCTATGCAAGCAGTTTAGGAACCACAGACACTTTTATGTCAATTATTAGCACTATTAAAGTGCCAAATAGTCCAAATGTGATTGATTACTTTATTGCAATTAATATGAATGGCACATTGTGCAAAAAATAATATCCAGCAGAGGGCAGAGGCTAAAATGGGGTCATATAACCCGTCAATAATTTCTTTCATTATTTGCAATATTCCTACCCACTGCTCCTAATGTTGATAATTTAATCTCAATGATGCAATGTTACTTTCAATTGATGTTATAAATGGGGAGGTATACAGAAAAATGGCTGCAACCCAAAATGGTTCAAACCAGCATTTTATAAACCAGAACAACATAAGAGATTTAGATACACTGATAAAAGTATCATTATCAGGCTTTACTGACATCAAAATCTAAATGCCAAACCAACAGAACACGCCTCCATTTTAATTATTTATGTACATGACAGATAAATATACCGCTATGAATAAACTATTTTTTTTTACATAGAGTGGATAACAATTAAAATATTAATTCCATTAGAATGATTAATAAACCTGTAGGAATAAAACTGCCAGAGGGTGAAAGACTTTATATGCTATCTGTACATTTCTTCTTTTTTCTGTCAGATAAATATCAGTTTTGAATTATAAACATGAGTAATATTTTTACTCAGTGTCAAAATCACAGTGGAAGTGCTATGATTTGTGAATTCTGGTTAAAGAGATCCTGTCATGTTTTATCGTCTTGAAGTAAAAACAAAATGGAAACACAGGGGGAGGGGTGAGGGGGGTGGTGGAGTGGTGAGATTTCTTATATTTCAGAGGCTCTGCCATTCTCCTGATGACAAGCTCTTGGCTGCACAACAGTAACACCTGCTACTAATACACAGTAATATTAGTCTCTGGAATGGTTTCATTCTCATCTCACACCTCAGAGATCTGGAGGTGAACCCTGAGCTTCCCTTGTGTGTTTGAATCAGCTTTGCGACTCTTGCTGTTTAGTGATTTTCAGTGCTCTGTTACCTCAGTGATGAAAATATACTTGGCCACCTTTTTCCAATGCCTCCAGGATTAAACGGGGCAGGATGCCTTTCCTTTCTGCATTGCACCACCTCCCTCGATAGTCAGTAAAAGTCTAACATGAAAAGAATTAGCTGATCAGGGAATCAATTTGCAGGAAGCCTCCCCACAGTTTTCTCATCATTCCGAGCATCATGTGTCATCTATCTGCAAGTGTAAACTGTGGCATGGAACTGAATACATGGGCATTCTTTCCGAACCCAAATTAACTGAAACATGGTGATTGTTGTTTCCCACAGAAAGCAAAAGGAAAATTTTCGATCTTTGCATTCGAAAATTTAATTTCCCAGATCTTGCAGAGTTAGTTGTACATGGTACTCCTAATAATTTTATTTCCTGTCAAAAGATTTGATGAACAAGTTACAGGGATTTTATTTAATTTGTTAAGCCCCTGCCCTCACTGAGTGCTATCTCCAAAACGTTGGTTGATCAATTGATCATTTTTCCTGTTGGAGTATTCCTCTCGGAACTGCCACTAAACACTTCTTTGTAATCGACAGAGGAGTGACTCAACCTGGCAAAAAAGTGCCTGAGATTATTTTCAACAAAAGGAATTTAAAACTGAGCAGAAAGCTCAGAATGGATTAAAACATTGGCTGTTTTACATGAGTGTAAAAAAATCTCTATTTTCTCTTCTTGTGACATTCGTCGATCAAGCTGAGTTATATGGCACAGCTCATTATTTTTCTGGTCAGGAAAAAGCAGAGTGTTCTCTGCACACATACTTAAATGCATGCACAGAATTCTGCTCACTAGCCTCCACCAAGGACCTGTGTCTGAAAATTTTAATGTGGACTGTTTTGTTGATGTTTCACTCGCATTAAAATAATGTAAACCCTGGTCCAGAAATGTAAAGAACACCACCACCTATGGAACCACTGACAGGATGTATCAGATGTTTCAGCATTTTGTGTGGCAATTACTCTCAGTAATATTTTAATGATCTAATAAATTCACTATTTGCAGTATGCATGTAGAATTTGTAAACTGGTGCTATCTGAAACAAAAGATTTGATATTTACTGTAAAAAAAAGCTAAACTACTAAAGGATGGAACATCATTCAAATAACCTTGTACTACTAAATTGTCAGTAAGGATGCATGTTAATATTGGCTGCAGCAGGGGATGTTCTTCTAAGGTTGCGGGGGGAGGGATATTGTTAAGATAACGTCGAGGAACCTTCTTTCACCTTTGTGTACAAAATGTAATTATGCAGTTGAAGAGGATTTGGTAATGATGCAATGCTCTGCAGATACATACAGTTATGTATTAAATTGAGTTAGCAATAAAATTGTGTTCCATTAAGGGACAACTGGTAAATAGTTCCTAAATGTAAAGCTTTTAAGTTTTTATTTATTATTTATCCTTTGTTCCACTGAAAAGGTGTGGGTTGCCACACTTCAGAAGACATTTAATGGTGAACTTCACTGGTGTGGGACAGGAGTCACATATAAGGCAGGCTAAGCAAAGGTAACCAAGTTTCTTTATTAAATTATGCGGTTGATTTTTATGATGTTTCCAAACTTCAGTTCTTCATTTTTCCTACTATTAGTTTATTATTTCCGGTTCTTTTGGAATTCAACTCAAGTTTTTTAGGTGGAATTTTCCCAATGGCAGGGGCAATTTGGGACTGCTCCTGAAACTGGTCTCTCGGCACTGCCAGAGAATAGTGCTCAGGTTAATGCCTAGCCTTGGTCCTCAGGCCCCTGGACCTCCAGGCACCTCCGCATCCTTAGCATGGTCATCATGACAGGTTTTCGCTTTTGAAAACCAGTAGTGACTTGCGGCGGCGTGATGTCATGCTGCCAGAGGGGGGGGGGGGGGTTTATCGTGGGCGAACGCTGCGGCGTAAGTACATTTAAGTTTATTAAAATTCATGAAAATCAGGTGAATCTGATCATGGTGGCACAGTAGCAAAGTGGTTAGCACAGTTGCTTCACAGCTCCAGGGTCCCAGGTTCGATTCCCGGCTTGGGTCACTGTCTGTGCGGAGTCTGCACTTTCTCCCTGTGTCTGCATGGGTTTCCTCCGGGTGCTCCGAATTCCTCACACAGTCCAATGATGGACAGGTTAGGTGGATTGGCCATGATAAATTGCCCTTAGTGTCCAAAAAAGGTTAGCTGGGGTTACTGGGTTACGGGATTGGGTGGACGTGTGGGCTTAAGTAGGGTGCTCTTTCCAAGAGCCGGTGCAGACTCGATGGGCCGAGTGGCCTCCTTCTGCACTGTAAATTCTATGTCTGTGTCTATGTCCATGCCACCTGTGGGGTATAGGCGAGATCTTAAACCGGTGGGTCTCACCGGTGCAAATCCGTTTTGGCCTTCTTGCAGATTGAACAGCCATAATAGGATTTGTGTCCACGAAGAACGGGGCCGCTAAATATCACTCTTTGTCTTTCCAAGTGTTTTTCATATCATTATCCCTCACAGCAACTGAACTTTCAACAATACTGAGCCCGTGTGCCCTTCGTCACATCCCCCACTTATCCATCCACTGTTGACATCTACCCAAATCCCCATGCAATGCGATGCACGTATCTAATAATCTCATACAACAAATTCATTGCATTCATTGGGCGACACACTCCTAGACCTGTTTTTAGTTTGTAAAACACAAGGAAGGGAGACGGGACTGGAGATGGGTTGATACAATTGCTCTAACTGATTCGAAGGAAAACACCCCGGAGATAAGTGGCGCTTCTGCATCCCTCTCAGTGGGACCTGGTGCGCCAGGTAGCTCACAGATGATTGTGACAGAATTATAAATATCTCTGACAAACCTATATGCTGTTATTTTCTCTCATCAATGTCTGAATTGTGACAAGGCTAAGAATGATCCTTACCAACATTGTGATCTTGACACGGTCAAATCATGTAACCATCATTTATATTCTAAGGCCTTCATGTGCCCAACAAATCTCACAGGACACCCAGGAGGACAACTGCTCTTATCATTTTATCACAGATAATACTGCTCCGCACTCAACCCAATTCAAAATACAACTGCATACATACATTAAACAAGCAACTTTAAAATGATTTTAAAAATCAGATCACGGAGGGTTAACTCAATGACACAGGCCCTAGAAACAGACTTACAGAAAAGGAACAATCACACACACACTGACACAGAAACAGCAACTTAACAAACACAAGTTATCTTTTTCTTTCAACTCAGTTGCCAGCAGCTCTGAATGAGTTGATTAAAGCCTGCAGACTACCTTTCAACCTGCTATTCAATACAACCAATAATTTCACCAATTTTTTCAAATATGTGTTCAGAATGTAGTAATTCAAACTCTTTTCCAAATTGTTAATATAGCTTTTCCAAACTCCAAAGCCATATCTCCCCAATCTATATCTCTGTCGTCTTTATCCGCCTTTTGATCTCCAAAAGTGCACATCACACCCCTTTGGACCGAGACTGGAGACTCTAGCCTCTTTTCTAATACCTGCTTCAATTCATTAGGGTGCTCCCTGATTGCCACAGTGACTTCTCGTAAAACTTATAGACCAAGACTCGTGTCTTTCTTTTTTCCTCGGGATAACACCTGACTACCTGAAGTACAAATTTTGACACTGACTTCTTGCAAAACTCATACCCCCCTCTCCCGTTTGACACAAAGGATTCCTTGGAGAGCCTTTTGTCACTGGCCACCTTCCACAAGGTGGTTCGAATATCCTTTCCATATTCCTGGAGTTCTTTGGGCCTCAGATCCTTGTTTTTTTTGTTCACTTCTTTTAACTGTTTCTCTGCTAATTCTACCACTCAATACTTATCAGTATAAGCATGGAAAACACGCTGGATTTATCTCAATACTAGCAAACTTACCAACTACAGGACGATTATTGCTACCAAACAGTACAGGAGAGATGGGGGGGAGCGGGGGGGGGGGGGGGGGGGGGGGGGGGTTTAAACCAGCCACCACACAGTGAGAGGTGCGCTGATACATCCATCCTCCACTTATTAACCTTGAGCATCCGTACCCTACCTATTGTCCTTTGACTCCCAGACCCTTGCTTAGGCACTCCCAGAGTACCAAGCTCCCTATTCCTAGACTTCTTTGGTTCCCAGACCCAATACTAGTTTACTGCAGTACCTGACCCACTTGGGTCATTTCGCATTGAGATACCTTCTCAATGTCTCTTCTCACTCTGAGAACTCTACCATTTCGATTCTCTTTATTCATTCTACATCTTTCTCCCTAGGATTCATCAGGGTGTTTGGAAGCCAACCGGGGTAGGCATCCAGTTTTCACTAAATTCCCACCCAATCCGTCTGGGTCAATGCACAAGAGGAACGTTCATGCCCCTCAATGCAATCCTACGGAGTTTACCCAACTCCTTGACCATCCTAGTTTCACAACTGTTACTCTTTATTAGTCTAAGGGGGGCAGGAGGTAAACAGGGTAGGAGTCCGGCTTTCAATAAATTCCCATCCAGTCCTTCTGAGTCATTGCGCAGTAGGTATGCCTACCACCCCTCAAGGCTGACCTGCAGAGTTGTGCTCCTTGACTACTCTAATTTCACAAATTCTGCTATTTGTTCATCTCACTTTACATACACCTGGGGTGGGATTCTCCGTTCCCCGACGCATATATCATTTTTAAATAAAGCAGCGATCCAATGGTCTAAATGTCCTACTTTTTAGAAGGATCTCACTTTTTAAAAATAAATTTAGAGTACCCAATTATTTTTTCCAATTAAGGGGCAATTTAGCATGGCCAATTCACCTACCCTGCACATCTTTGGGTTGTGGGAGTGAAACCCACGCAGACACGGGGAGAATGTGCAAACTCCACACGACAGTGACCCAGGGCCGGGATTCGAACCCAGGTCCTCAGCGCCGTAGGCAGCAATGCTAACCACTGTGCTACCGTGCTGCCCTCCGACGCAGATATCATAACCTACGATCGGGCGGAGAATCCCTTCCAATGCACAAATTGGGGGCGGTGCCAGTTTGATGCTGGCTTTTGAGTCCCCGCCCCCTTGAAACTCGTCATCGCGTCGCGCACCTCATTCCGTTAGAACGGCATTGGTGCGTCATCGGAAGGGCCTCCCCGATGCTCCGCCCCCGATGGGCTGAGTTCCCGACCACGCAATTGACGTGTGGTCTAAGCAGTCAGGAACCCAGCATGGCAACCGTGGACTGTATCCAGCGCCACTACAGTTGGCCGGGAACCGTGCCGCTGGCTGGGGCAGGCTTCCGCAAGGACTGGTCGGTGGTTGCCAGGGAGTGGACAGGGGCTGTCCTGTGGGGTCATATTTGGCAGGTTGGGTCCATGCACAGCCGGTGCCATGTTGTACGGCACGACCGCTGCAGGTCAGTGCCATGCACATACGCAGCCATGGACCCGCCCATTTCTGGCCATAATTGGTGCGGGAACTGGGTGTTTTACCCAGCACTGCTGCTAGCCCCTCACCGGTCCCGGAATCGGTGAGGGTTTGGCACCGATTTTTCCATCGTAAAACGCCACAGTTCCCATGCCAGCATCAGCATTTAGCCACAGAATCGGAGAATCCAGCCGCTGGTTTATGGCCCAATTACTGATCGGTTGCCTTTATCCTCATTCACCCACCTGAATCTTGGCCATCACATGGGGCGATGCCCTCTTAATTCAAGCTCAGGCTGGCTATTCGAGAATACAAGGCTGGTGAGTTTGACTTCGGAGTAACCTTTGGTCACCGCTTATCGCCAGGAGCCCAGGGTCCCTTATTCTTGTGATGGTTGTGCCTGGGGGACTCTCAGGTTATCGCTGAAGATCTGTTCCGTGTTCCTTTTATGCTGGCTCTGCTAGCACTGAGTCATAGGTATATGCCCACACCTGACATGAGTTATTTGCCCCATCCAGACTTAAACTCATTACTGTAAATAAATAGGATACTCCTGTTAAACCAGAGTGATTCAATCAAGATTCATTGTCCTCTGAAACATTCTTGTCTAACCAGTTATTAGCCCATGATGGAGTTTGATGGCCTCTTTGTTTGTCATTCACCTACTGCAAAGTTGATCACCTCCTGTCTGGAAGCCAATTACATATTCTTGGCATTGTCTTTGTCGTTTTGTGTAAACATGATACCTATTGTGAGGGGGTAATCACAAAGTCCATATAGCGATAATGAGTTTCTGTATTGACTTGAGCGCTCTTGCAGATAGCCATATCAGTTCCAGCCAGCGCCCGATTTGGCAGTTTCTGTTCCCGGCCCATGTGTCTTTGTCACTTCCCAGTACCTCAGCAAGGATCTGAGTAGCCTGTCTCATTTCTGCTAAAAGCACATAGTGAAGTGTGAAGTCGGAGAGTGAAGTCTGAAGATGAAGTTGCGTTCTTTCTAGCTCCCACGTGAATTCACCTCTGTACTCATCACAGTAGTCTACATCCCACCCCAGGCGGAAGTGAAGAAAGCACATGACGAACTACATTCCAGCATCAACAACCAAGAAATAATCACCCTGAATCCCTGACAATTGTGGTAGGAGACTTCAAACAGGCCAACCCTCAGGAGGATTCTACCGAAACTCCATCAACATATCTCCTGCCCCGCCCGAGATGCAAACATCCTGGATCACTGCTACAAGAGCATCAAAGGTGCCTACCGCTCCATTCCCCGACCACACTTTGACAAATCCGACCATAAGTTGGTACTCCTACTTCTGGCTTACAAACAGCAACTCAAGCATGCTGAACCAGTCAAGAATACTTTGCAGTGCTGGTCCGAGGCATCAGGGGATATCCTCCACGCCTGCTTGGAGTCTGTGGACTGGTCCATAGTCAAGGCCGCGGCAGCTAACCTGGACACGTTCGCAACCACCTTGACAGGTTTCACCAGTAAGTGTGTTGATGGCTGTGTACCAAAGAAGACAATACAGATATCCCCCAATCGGAAACCCTCTCTTAACCGAAGTGATCACTCCCTGCTGAAGAACCGGACGGAGGCGTTCAAGTCTGGCAACCCTGGCCTACATAAGAAATCCAGGTATGACGTATGGAAAGCCATCAGGAATGCCGAAAGACAATACCGGATCAAACTAGAGTTCTAGGCCAACGACACAAACTCACAACGTCTACGGCAGGGCTTCTACAAGATTACGGGCTAGAAAGCGAGGTCAGGCAGAATCTCTGGTGCTGGAGCATCCCACCCTGATGAACTAGATGAGTTCTATGCCCGCTTTGAACAGCCAGCCAATGCATCAGTGCCACCTGCCCCAACAGCCCGACACACCCACACCCACTATTGCAGTCTCAGAGGTAAGAGCTGCCTTCTTGAAAGTGAACCTGTGGAAAACGACGGGCCCCGACGGAGTCCCTAGGCATGCACTCAGATCATGCACAGACCAGCTGGCAAGTATATTTGCAGACATCTTCAACACCTCGCTCTTCCGCTCCAAGGTTCCCACCCCCTTCAAGAAGACCACCATAATACCAGTACCAAAGAAGAACAAGGTAGCCTGTCCCAACGACTACCGGTGGCCCTGACATCTATTATCATGAAATTCTTTGAGTGGCTGGTCATGAGATGGATCAACGCCAGCCTCCCAGATAGTCTCAATCCATTGCAGTTCATCTATCACTGCAACCGGTCCACGGCAGATGCTATCTTCCTGGCCCTACAATCAACACTCGAACATCTCGACAACAAGGACACCCACGTCAGACTGCTATTCATAGCCTGCAGGTCAGCCTTCAACACCATTATCCCGACAAGAATAATAACCAAACAATACAATCTTGGACTTGGCCCCTCCCTGTGTGGCTGGATCCTTGACTTCTTCACCAACAGACCTCAATCTGTCAAGATAGATAACCACCTCCTCCACAATAGTACTCAACATCGGGGCGCCACATGGATGTGTGCTCAGTCCTCTACTATACTCCCTATACACACACGACTCTGGCAGGATTTAACTCCAATTCAATCCATACGTTTGTGGATGATACTACTGTGTTGGGTCGTTTCTCAAACAACAACAAATCAGACTACAGAAGGGAGATAGATCACATGTTTGCGTGGTGTACAGAAAAAAACCTCTCTATAAATGTCAGTAAAACCAAGGAACTTATCATTGACTTCAGGAAGCGTAGTACAACCCCCCCCCCCCCCCCCCCCCTCACCGTCTGCATCAATGTGTCCGAATGGAGATGTTCGATAGCTTTACATTCCTGAGGGTCACCATCACCAACAGTCTGTCCTGGTCCACTCATGTTGATGCAACAGTCAAGAAAGCCCAACAATGTCTCGGCTTCCTACGTAAGCTAAAGAAATTCAGCATGTCTGCATCGACTCTCACAAACTTCTACAGATGTGCCATAGAGAGCATCCTATTCAGCAGCATCACAGCCTGGTATGGCAACTGCTCGGCCCAAGCTCGCAAGAAACTGCAGAGTGTGGTGAACTCAGCCATCGCATCACACAAGCTTGCCATCCTCCCACTGATTCTGTCTACACCTCCCGCTGCGCCTCCGGAAGACAGACAGCATTGTCAGAGACCCGTCACACCCAGGCTTTGCCCTCTTACAGACCCTCCAGACCCTTCCATCAGGCAGAAGGTACAGAAGTCTGAAGACCCGCACATCCAGACATAGGAACTGCTTCTTCCCCACAGCTACTAGACTCCTCAACGACTTTCCCTTGGACTGATCTGTTCCCTGTAAGATACTATTCATGATGTCCTATGCTGCTCTTACTCATGTACTTTCTTTGTTTGGCCCTTGTTCCGCACTTTAACCAATTACTTATTTGTCAGTTTACTTTGTCGATTATTCTTTTTTGTCTACGGTGTACATACAGTGCACGTTCCCTTGGCCGCAGAAAAATACTTTCCACTGTTTTAGTACATGTGACAATAAATCAATCAATCAATCAATCAATCAACCAATCAATGTACCATTCAGAAATGGTAAGAAGTGTAAGTTAAATCAATTATAACTCAGCAAAGGTATGTGCATGGGAATTTGACAAAAATATTATGTTAATATTATCTGGCATATCAGGGCTGCCCAAATATAATGAGGGGTCAGCTCGAGAGAAACATAAGGACCACAAATATTTGAAGACCCTCCAGTCCATTGGCCGCAGAAAAATTAAAGCACAACCAAAATTCATTAAATAAACTAGGGAGGACCAGACCACAATTTATAGTCAAATTTAACTAGATCTAGGTGAAATACCAGGAGGTTATTATTGCCACAGAGAACAATAGACCTCCATGGCAGGTTACTATCTCATTCAGTGGATTTTGTTTTGTTGAATTCCTTTATGTTTGGAGCTGGACCTGTATCTGGAAAAAATGGACTGGAGGGTCTTCAAATATTTGTGGTCCTTATGTTTCTCTCGAGCTGACCCCTCATTATATTTGGGCAGCCCTGATATGCCAGATAATATTAACATAATATTTGGCCCTGATATGCCAGAGACAATTTAAGTAGCCGGCATTTCAATGGATGCCCTGTCTTTATCTATCTCCTCCTCCTGCTCCGAAAATAAATGATGAGCCTCTTCATCCTCCTCCACCTGCAATCTCACAGGTGTTCTGAGACAGGTTTGAAGGATTTATCCCTTAAACTTGCATTGGTCTCTTCCTGTGAAGCAACAGCAACCTTGTATCTTGATGGAAGGCAAGCCTTTCTCTTCAAGTTAGCTGTGGAATTGCTGTTGAAGGACTTGGTGTCAATGCATGTCTAAATTAGAAAGCTTATCTACTGATAAAAATGCTGCCCATGCTTGTGTTGTAGCTTTTTCCTATAGGGAAAGTTATAGAAGTGTTCCTTTGGGCAAACAGGGCTTCTCTTATTTGTTTTATGTTTGGCAAATTTAAGTTGGACTGATTAATGCAGCAAATGTCTTTGTTGGCTAAGAAAAAGCATTTGCTTCATTAGAATAATGTAGATTGTGGGCAGAATGTTTGAAGTGTTTGAAGTTAAGAAACGATGGAACAGGGATAGGTCGAAGCTAACTGTTCCAACAGTTGAGGGGTTGTGAATGAAGGACCACCAGCACAAGATTTTAGCTAGAAGATTTAGAGCTAAGTTCAATAGCTACTTCTTTAGCCAGCAAGTTGTAAGATTCTGGCTCACTTCCAGGATCAGTAGATGAGGCAGAAACTATGGGCTGGATTCTCAGATTTTGCGGCTATGTCTGGAGGAAGTGTCTGGTCTTACGACCAAAAAGTCGGCGGTGCCCCCGCACCGATGCTCCGCCCGATGGAGGGCTAGCAGCTGCACCGTGTAAAGTCCCCGGCTTTACCTGCAGATACGGACGGAGAATAGCCGGGTCCGTGGCCGCGCATGTGCACACTTGCGACCTCCAGCGGCCACGCGCGGACTAGGTCTGCCAGATATGGCCCCCCTGTAACCTCTCTCGCCACCCCGGACCACCCCCCACCAGTCTCCAGCCCCCGCCAAAGCCCCCCCTGCCAGCGGCATGCCCCCCCCCCCCCCCCCCCGACACTCCCGACTGTGGCGGCGCTGGACACAGTCCGCAGTCGTCACGCGAGGTCACTGAAAACTAAGAGGACACACGACCGACGCCTTGGGGAAGTCGGCCCCTCAGGGGCGGGGCATCGTGGGAGGACCTCAGGTGACGTCCTGAGGCCGTCCCAAAGGCGTGCGGCGTACTCAGTGATTATGGTGTTTTTGAGCGGGTGAAGCGTCCGACAAACGGCGCTGGCAATCGGAGAATCCATCCCAATGTCAACATTTAAGGTGAGTGAAGGAAAAGAGAATGGGAATTGAGACCACTTGCTTGCATGGAGGGTATTGCTCTGATGGCCTAACTGATCTGAATGGTCTAATAGCAACTCCTGCCTATATTTATGCAAAAAATTGAGGCTCGCTAATCTCCAGAATACCAAGCAAAATATTGCCAATGATTGATTTTGTTTGGAAGGCAAATGTCGTAACCCCATGCCAATTAACCTTTGTGAAGGCTTGTCTCTTTAGTAATTCCCAAATAGATGTGCCTAGGTCTGAAGGCTTGGCTCCTGTCCTGGGGCTATTTCAGGGTGTGCCAGATTCTGAAGAATGAAAGCATAACTCACTTTATTCAGTCTACCCAAACTTCTGTCTCCAAATTGCCATTGAAAAGTCCAGTGAAATCTCCATTTTTATGACCAGATGAGAAGGGGAGAATTGTCTCCACTCTATTCAATATCCTTGGTTGGTTGCACCAATGTTTAAATTAATTTTACATGAGGATATGCCTTTTCCAAATCAGAACATATTGCTCTCAGTTTAAATAGTTAAATAAGGTGCTGATCAAACAAGGTTTTTTTGAGTCAAAACCCGAGGAAAATAACAAAAACTTGATGTCAACCATTTGACTCTCGGGCCCTCGTGCAGTCACTTGGACCCACACACAAACACACACACAGAAGTGTCAGGAATAAGGGGCAGAAATAAAGGCAATGGTGGGAATTGGCTTTGGTGGGACCAGAAGGTCCTATCGGTGGGAAGGACCGGAACAGTCCGCCCTAAGGATATTGTCCTAGGTTCCTGCTTTGTCTTCAAAAATGCATAAATAATACATGTTGCGATATTCAACGCACCTTGTGAATCGGGCACACAGGCCTAGTCTCCTGATTTTATTTTTTTTTAACTATTATCTAGCCAGGTAAGTCAATTGAGAATCAATTCTCACTTACAATAATGACCCGGCCAAAAGGCCAACACCACAGCAACGGAAATTACACAACAAAACACCAAAAACAATAAAACACAAATTAACAGTGAAAGAGAATTGATAGTTTAGCACGTAAAAGTATCAGTCAACAGACACTCAACCCTTTGGGGAAAAGCATCCACTGTAATAAAATTGATGTGGAGATGCCGGCGTTCCTCAATCACCTGAGGAAGGAGCAGTGCTCCGAAAGCTAGTGTTTGAAACAAACATGTTGGACCTTAACCTGGTGTTGTAAGACTTCTTACTGTAATAAAATTGTTAGCTTCAGCTTTATTTGTACCTCATTCCAGTAATTGGCAGCGGCAAGCTAAAATACATTAATAATAATAATATTTATTAGTATCACAAGTAGGCTTCCATTAACACTGCAATTATGTTACTGTGAAAATCCCCTCATCGCCATACTCCGACGCATGTTCGGATTCACTGAGGGAGAATTCAGAATGTCCAAATTACCTAACAGCACGTCTTTCGGGACTTGTGGGAGGAAATCGGAGCACCCAGAGGAAACCCACGCCAACAAGTGGAGGACTTGCAGACTCCGGATATACAGTGGCCCAAGCCGGGAATCGAAATCGGGTCCCTGACACTGTGAGTCAAAAGTGCTAACCACTGTGCTATCGTGCTGCCCATACAACCAAAGACTGTGCTCATTCTGGGAGTGGCCAATTTGATCAAGTCGCATACGTCCATGAGACAATAAAATTGAACAAACCTTTCAAATAGGCTGGTGTTTTTCTGAGCAAGGTTCAATAAATGGACAGAAGACCTAAGCCATTAATGGAATGGGTGGATGGGGTCTGACAATGAAACATTTTGGAAATGCCCAATCTGCCATCTCAAGCACTCAAGTGAGCAAATCACAATTCAATTGAAATGTATCAATCACAGGCCTGATATTTTCTAATTTGGTGCTTCACATGGCTTGAACCATGTAAGCAGATAAACTTCATGGAAGGGGCAATATGTGACCATTCTACACATCTTTTGGATCACATGAGTTGGCAGGTCTCATTACTGAAAAAAATCTCAGCACGACAAGAAAAAAGAATTTTGATGAAGCTAATATAAACTGAGGAAGCTGAAGGATTTTAATCAAAAAGAGGGTTCTATTGATTTGCCGATCAACTGGTGATTTGGTTTCACTGAACAAAAATGTAAATATATCTATCCTGGTTGTTAGTATTCCTAATACATTTCTATTGTTCAAAATGAATGTTTTTTATGATTTTGTGAATGCAATCACAGCTGCGAAAAAACAGCAGCAGCAGTATCTGGACATTGTTTTTCATTGTCTCCTTGGATAAACTTTCAGTCCTGAATTTGCTTCATTTAGAATTTGCTGATGGTTTCAGCAAGCTGTGAGTGACTTGTGCACTCAGCACTATTGTATTGTAATCAATAATTAAATTTAGTGCTGACGTGCATCTTGTTCATGCAGCAATCTCTGACAATCAAATCTAAAGAAATGAATCCATTTCCATTGGCTTGACACTGATTTTAACAGTAAAGTGATATGAAGTGTGATCATTATAGGATTACTTTGCTTGGTTTTACATGATCGTGAAATTGTCCACGTCTTAGTTTGTAAATTAACTGTCAAATTTTAAAATAGGTTTCTCCTGTTTAAAGACGGTGTTGCAGGCAGGAAAACACTTCACCTTGCTGTGAAGTTGCCTTCAGCGATGGTCATTTCATCTTCATGATGATACCTCAGTATTTGCTTGCTCTCTGAAAATCTACAAACAACTTGCATCACAATAAATAATGGGACAATGTAGTTAATTCATTTGAAACAGATTTCTGATTCCTATATGTTTTTAGTTGTCTCATTCCTTGCTTAAACATTCATCAAATAAATAGCAAAAAGTCCTCCAGTTCCTTTCCATTTTGCATGCCTCAAAAACATTTCAGAACCAGTAAGATACTCTTCCCATTTGTTCCTCTTTGCAACAGCTTTGATTAAAAGTTAGTTCTTAAACCAAAATCAGTAACCTAGGGTGCAATCTTCTGGCTGTTCTCACCAGCTGGATCTTCCGGTCCTGCCGACAGTGCACCCCCACTACGGTTGAATTCAAGGGCTGCCTCCTGCCACTGAGAAAAATGCTGAGGGGAGGCTGGCGAATCTCACTCAAAGAGTGTGTGGGCAAAGGAGACAGGGACCACAGTTGTAAGGTCAAAAACAGGCTGACACTTAATCTGCCACCAATTATTGTGACAGTGTAGTTCTTGTGGAAGGGTGTTGGTTGCAGTCCAATCAGGCTGAAGAAGTCTTCGTAGTCACATATATGCTAACTGTACATCTAGATCAAATTTTCAGTAGTGCACAGGACTGGAAAATCCCAGTTTAAGTCTTGTATTAACTCTTCAAACCATTTTTAAACATACAGTAAAGGGTGAAAGCTCAGAACTGTGTCCATACTTTCTGGTACAAATGGCTCTGTCCAACCCGAGACTGACTTGGATGCAGGACATGTGCTGTCTTACATCACTATGTAGGTGGTACTTTAACAGTCCTCTGAAATGTGCCAGACCCTTAAACTGTAGTTCTCTCACAGGCTACAAGCGAAGAAGCGGAATTTTCTGAGAAAATGCCAAAGTGTCATTTCCAGTGAGAAAATCAATGCGATTCCCGCCAGCACCGATGGCACGATCCGGATCACAATCTTCAGCCACTTGGTAAATGTTGTTTTCCCCCCAAGTGAAACATTCCATGCCTGAGTCGCCAGGTGTCTGATACACACAGCCTGGAAGCCAGCTGAGCACGACAATCATAAACCGAATCCCAGCATTCACTCTCGTTCAAGCCAGGCAGATAGCAGCACCTAGATTTCCAGACAGAGCCCTCACCAGACTTCTAGATGCCATGGAGGAGAGGCAGGCCACAATATGCCATGTGTTGGCATGAGATCCCTGAGCAATGTCACCAATCCCGCCTGGGTGGCGACGGCAGAAGTTGTAAGTGCCAGCAGCATTACCAGGAGGACGTAGGTACGATGCCACAATTAGAGGAATGAACTCCGATGAGCGAGAAAAATGACTGCCCCTGTCTCCCCCTGGTATTTGTCCCTTCTGTCATCCCTGGAATTTCACTATTCACCCACCTGCTGCCATCTTGCAACTTCCCAACACCTGACCTCACAGCATCATCTTAAAATCCCTCTCGGCACTCCTCATCGCAACCCTTTTCTGCCTCGTCATGGTGCCCACAAATGCCAGTTACCCTTGACCTCCAACCCGCCAGATATTCGGCTCACAGTATTCCCTTTGGTTTCCCGCAAGAGAAGTGAGGATTCATTGCACCTTCATCCAGATGATGTTGCCCATGTCAATTGTTAAGTCCCAAACCCTTGCTCCTGCCATTTGCGAAAACCATGTCCCTTGTCTTGCAGCAACACCATCCCTAGAGCCTGGTGCAACAACTAGCAGAGCCACCCCACTTTAACCCTCGACCGCACCTGGGAGGAAATGTCTGACGAGGATACCAAAGAGACATCATGGCCTGGATTCTCCGATCCCCAATACCAAAATTGTATTCAGCAAAGGGGCGGAGAATCCCCGATGACCTCAAAATCAGGGGCGGAGCCACTTTCGCAATGACCTTTCCCCTGAAAAGTACTCTCTGAGTATGCCGCACGCTGTATCCATGTCCTGAGGCCCGCCCCGCGATGCTCCGTCCCCGACCAGCCGAGTTCCCAACGGCGTGGGATGCGTGGGCCGGGATTCTCCCTTCTGACCACTCAGTCCTCATGCCGGCAGGACGTCCAGCGCCAAAAGTGCGGAATGTGAGGGTGTGGTGATATGCATCACTGTAAATACACAAGGTGTTAATGTAAATACACGTAGACTAGATAGACACTAGATGGAGCACCAGAGACATCATAACACAGACATTCGACCAATAGGCCAGTAAGATAGGACACGACCAATGGGCATTCACGATACACACAGAGGTGACACTACCACAGGGGGGCATTACACCAACCCATATAAAAGGACACAGCACACATGATCTTGCTCTTTCCAGTGGAGACACTAAGTGAGTACACAGGGTTGATTTGAAACACATCACACCCAACACGTGGATTGTAGCAGACTGGTTCGTCAGTCTGAGTCGCTATAGCAGGATTAACAGAAGAGTCGAATCCAAGTAGGAGAATTGTTAACAATTTAATAAATGTGTTAAAGCTATCTCCAATTCTGAAACTTCCTTTGTCAGAGTGCACATCAAGGAAACAGCTTATGCTACGTCAAGAGCATAACAAAACAGAGAGGATGGCACCACTCCTGCCGGCGCCATAGGAACGGCGCGTGTTTGTGCATGTGCCCAGTGGCGTGCAGAGGTCTGGTGATGCCCGGGGCAAATCTTGATTGTATGCCCCAAAGACTCAAGTATAAGGCCTAATATACTGAGAAATATTATGAGAAAGGAAAACATTGTGAATATATAAACATGAAATAAACGCTTTATTCGATTTTAATATAAATCAATCAAATTTATTAAGTTCTTTTCCCCAAATGATACCTCCTGTCACAAAGCACCTGAACTACTTCACTTTTTACATCAGCTGTGAGAAATTCTTTTTCAATGCTTATTAAAGCCAGGTTGGTCAGTCGCTCCTGTGACATAGAAGACCTCAGATATGTTTTTATTAATTTCAGTTTTGAAAATGACCTTTCACAGCTTGCGACTGAAAATGCGATTGTCAGCAGTAATCTGTATGAAACACACAGCGTCGGAAAGACATCCCTCCCATACTGCAGGAAAGACTCCAGAGCATCTTTAGGATCAGGAGGAACTCTACTCCCTCCAGCTCGAAGGAGCATCACAAAATCAATAATTTCGTCATATAACTGAATTGCAACCACATCATTGTCATAATAATTTGCAAAGTCTGAACATTCCTTTTTTAATTTCTCTCTTTCTTGTTCATAAGAACATAAGAACTAGGAGCAGGAGTAGGCCATCTGGCCCCTCGAGCCTGCTCCGCCATTCAATGAGATCATGGCTGATCTTTTGTGGACTCAGCTCCACTTTCCGGCCTGAACACCATAACCCTTAATCTCTTTATTCTTCAAACAACTATCTATCTTTACCTTAAAAACATGTAATGAAGGAGCCTCAACTGCTTCACTGGGCAAGGAATTCCATAGATTCACAACCCTTTGGGTGAAGAAGTTCCTCCTAAACTCAGTCCTAAATCTACTTCCCCTCATTTTGAGGCTATGTCCCCTAGTTCTGCTTTCACCCGCCAGTCATCTTCAATCACTACTGAATTCAATTTCAGAAGAAAAGAAAATCGGTCACTGAGTCTTTGAAGAGGAACACTGCGGTCTTCAATTTCAGTTTTTAATCTGTTCACAATCTCTACCATTACTCTATTCATTTCTTCTTGTGCCGTCAGTCCACTATCTCTTGCTGACTCTCCAGGCATTATTCTCCTTCTCCTTGTCCGTGCAATTGGTATTCCCCAATTTTCACAATATTCATTGGCTAAATCTATTGCATTGTGGATAATTTCATCATTCTTCAAATTCAAGATATGAATAAGTCCTCTCAGATCACAAGAAGCTTCATGGAACCCCATTTTTGGATCCTGCAAATGTTTTGAGACTTTCTCCACTGATGATAAAACTGAGTACCAAAAATTTAATAAAGCTATAAACGGGAACTGTTGAATAGAGTTCAGTAGCGATCCTGCATTAGATTTAGTTTCCCTTGAAAATTCTCCTTCCAGCAGGTGTTGAAGGCTTGCAATAACGTTGTCACACTCTTTGTGGATTACTTGCACAGCATCATGGCTGGAACTCCATCTTGTGTCACACTGTCTTTTCACAGTCCGAGTGACAAATTATTTTAACACTTCCCAACGAGAAGTAGATGAAGAAAAAAAAGTAAAGAGTTTTTCTAGAATGCCAAAAAATGTAACAACAACAGGTTGCACCTCACTTGCATGGACACAGGCCAAATTGAGGCTGTGGTTCTCGCAGTTCTTCAAGAATTTTTTGTTGAATACCTCCTCTCACTCCAGCCATAACTGCTGCGTTATCATATGCTTGACCACGACAGTCATTCATGGAAATTTTGTCTTCTTCCAATTTTTCCTGAATTTTATTTACCAGGCTGACTGCATCTTTCTTGTTGACTTGAAAAAATCCCAAAAATGTCTCCTTTATTTCTACTTTTCTGTTTTCATCAATATGAACGTAACGCAGAATTTCAGAAACCTGATCTTCATGGGCAATATCTGGAGTTGAATCCAGCATTATGCTAAAATATTTTGCGTCCTTAATTTCGGAAATTATATTTTTCTTGACAGTTTCACCAAGAAGATTGATTATTTCATTTTGAATTCTGTTGGACAAGTAGGTGACACTTTTTGGTTTCTCTTTCCCTCTCTGCAAGTGTTTTGCTAAGATGTCATCATATTTGGCCAAAAGTCTGATTGTTGCTAGAAAGTTTCCTGTATTTTCACTGACTGTCTCCCCTGGCTCTGATAACCCAGATATTCCTTCTCCTCGATGTCCACGATAGGCCAGCTTCTGTTTTGCCAGAAAGGATATAACCTCGACAATCCGTTCAGTTATAGCTTTCCATCTTTTCTTTTCAGCAGACATTTGCTGTTGAAGTTCAGCATCTATCGTAGTTGAATGATGGAGTCGAACTACGGTTTCTTCAAACAGCCAAAATCGCTTTTTTGCAAAAAATATGCTAAAATCTTCTTTATTTTCTTCACATGGATCATCATCCTGACAACGAGACTGAGGAGAGAGAGTATTATGTTCTGACCGAGCTGAATCCGTATCAGAAAAATCCTTCTCTGCACCCACATCATCTTTTACTTCTCCAGGTTCTCCTACTTCTTCTTTACTTCTTTTTATCCATGCATCTAATGCCCCTCTTTGATGGGACTCTTCTTCGACTCTGGCCCTCTTTTTTTTCCTGTTCTGTGCTCCACTCGGTTGTACACGAAATACTCGTAACATTTCATTTTCTATCTCAAAAACCATAAGACGCATGAGAAAATGGGAAGAAAATGGTAAACAATCGGTCAGTTGCAGACGGATAAACCATATTTCATTTATTTGTTCCTTCGTATCAAATTATTTCACACTGATTCTCCACTGATAATTTTGTGCAATTTATATCATAGACTTGCAAATTAGTGGTATCTGTATTCGAATATTAGCATGTTAAGGAATAATGTCTCCTATTCCTAGATTAAATGCCATAGCAGTCCTCTGATCATCGAGGCTTCACTCTTACTACATCCCACGTAAATATTTCATTAAATATCACCAAAAAACCTATAAAAAACGTAGTTGCACCCGTTCTAGAGCTATTCACTGACCTGAGTAGGTATAAGAACTAATCTAGATGCACAAAAAGCTGAAGAAAAGACAAGTTATGACTCGAGGAAACGCAGGAACGAACAGCCACGTCTGCTTGTTGCTTTTGATGGTTGCACCACGTACATCATGCGCATGCGTGTAGGGGGATGGGGAGAAGCACCATTTTCTCTAGACAGAAAGGGTACACCATGTTAAAGGAATAAAGGAATAAAGGGCTAACAACTGCCTCTGCAGTGCGATGAGCCTCCAAAAATTGATTTATCACCGCTGAAATTTTTAAATTACTATCTTATTTCCTTCTCTGGGGCAGCACGGTGGCCTAGTGGTTAGCACAACCGCCTCACGGAACTGAGGTCCCAGGTTCGATCCCGGCTCTGGGTCACTGTCCGTGTGGAGTTTGCACATTCTCCCCGTGTCTGTGTGGGTTTCGCCCCCGCAACACAAAAAATGTGCAGAGTAGGTGGATTGGCCACGCTAAATTGCCCCTTAATTCAAAAAAATAATTGGGTAATCTAAATTTAAAAAAAAAAAAAAATTTTTAACAATTTTTTTTTATTTCCTTCTCTGATTGGATTCCCCCATCCAATGGATGCCCGGGGACAATGCCCCGTCGGCCCCACCCCTCTGCACGCCACTGCATGTGCCGAAGAACGGCGTGATCCCGCATATGCGCGGAAACGCTGGCGTGGTTCCGTGCATGTGCAGAATGCCAGCGTATTTTGGCACATGCACAGGTGGTTCTCTTCATTGCCCCCACGGATCAGGCCTGCCCGCAGATCGGAGTGCCCCGATCGCGGGTCAGGCCACCATGGGGTCGGATACCCCTGTGCCCCCACGAGGACCGCCCACCTGCCAGGTCCCGTCGGTATGTGAGTTGAGTGATTCACGCCGTCGGGACTGGCCAAAAACGGACGGCCGCTCAGCCCATCAGATGCCACAGAATGCTGCCAATGACCTGCCAACGACCCCGACCGGCATGGTGTGAATCCTGCCCCCGGCCAAAACACGGTGCCGGAGAATCCGACAGCCGGCATTGAGATGGTGGGGCAGGATTTGTGCCGCCTCTCCCGGGGATTTTACGACCTGGCGGGGGTCGGAGAATCCCACCTGTGTGGTCTCACCCATCTTGAACATAGCATGGCGGCAGCGGACTCAGTCCGGTGTTGCCACAGTCGGGGGAAGGTCAATCCGTGGGCATGGGGCTTTCATTTGGGGCTGCACTGTGGTGGGGTGGTCCAAGGTGTGCAAGCGGCCAAAGGGGAGTACTCTTTTTGAGGTCCGGGTCTGCGGGCTGAATAAGCCATGAAGCACAGCGCGGCCGCTGCAGGCCGTTGGCATGTGCATGCATGGCCACGGACTTGGCAATGCTCGGGCTGTATTGGCAGCTTGAGCTGGGACCTCTACACTGCCTCCCTGCTAGCAACCCCCCACCAGAGCAGGGAATCAATGGTCATTTTACGCCAGTTTTCCTGGCATAAACCACCACCGTTTTCACGTGGCGTGTGCACTTAGTCTCCCAAACGGAGACTCCAGACCTATATCTATTACTCGTTACACCCATTGCAGAGACAAACACTTCATTGGACGGACTTAGCAGACAGGCTTCTGGGTCACCATCCTCTGAATAACATACTGCTTCTGATGCACATCAGGTGGAGACAGGAACGTCCCAGGGTGTGAACAGTCGGAGGTCTGCTGGATCCCAAGACTCAGCTGAGGTGCTGTGCCTCTGGAAAAGTTATTCCTCAGCTGTTAGAGATGCAAAGACATGGCAGGAAATCGGAGGGGGGGGGGATCAGTTTCCATTACATTCTTGCAACTGCAAGGCCGATTGGGGGAGGGGTGGGGGGGGGAGGAATGTTTGGGAGGGGCGAGGGGCCGTGTTGTGGAGCTGCCAGACAACAAGCTTCCTACTGGGAGAACCTGGAAGCGATAAGGGTATCCTTGCTCCTTCTTCCCATGCGCACCCTAGTCACTGCCCATCCTCCTCCCTCAGGGTCCACCTCTGGCTCTCCCCCACTCCCTCATGTTCATCCTTCTCATCAGTGAAAGCAACCGCTCCCCTTCGTCCTCCTCCAGCATGTCACCCCACTGCTGTGCCACCTTTTGGAGGGCACAGCGGGATACGATAAAGCTGCACCGAAGGGCTCCACCAAACCGGTCAAGGCAGCAGAAGCACATCTTTGGAACCCCAATGCAGCTCTCGATAACTGACCGGTAGGACTGTGAACCTCATTATAATGGGACTCTACACCGGTCTCAGGCCTCCACACTGGCTTTATCAGCCAAGACCTCAAAGGGGACCACCTGTCCGCCATGAGTCATCCCGGCAGCCTGGGATGGTCCTCGAAGAACCTGGGAATCTGCAAGTGCCCAGGACAAAGTTGTCATGCATGCCCCCAGGGAAGCATGCGCAGACCTACATAATGTTCATGCGGTGATCACAGACGAGCGAAACCCACTGCGATTGCGAAGGTGGACTCCCCAATGCCATGGTTCTCTTAATGCCACATGTGCCCATAAATGGCCCTCTGGACCAGGAGCAGTCCAGATGTGAAAGAAAATTTGCCCCATCATCCTGATGGGCCTAGTCCAGGTCAAAGTTTATGCAATCATAGGCCCGGGCATAAAGAGCATCCGTGATGTCGCAGATGCATTTGTGGGTGATGACTGAGAGATCAAGGTCACCAGTTGAGCCTTGGAATGAACCAATTGTATAAAGGTTCAAGGCTGCCATGATCTTCATGGCCACAGAGAAGTGGTGCCCTCTCCTCCACGTGGCACAAGGCATGCTAAAACATGGCACATGTTCCACACTGTCTCCTTGTTGTGGCAGTTAATCCTGCGGAAAATCGTGTCTGACAGCTCCACAAAGGACCACTGGTCGCACCTTGGTCTCCTTCTCCGATTCCTTTGAGCCCCCACTTTGTCCTGATGGGCGGCCGGCCCTTGAGCCTGTCCAGCGGCCTCCTGACCACATGGGTCCTCCCTGGGTTGGGCAACTCGGAACCGTCATCTGAACAAAGAACAAAGACAAAGAAAAATTACAGCACAGAAACAGGCCTTTCGGCCCTCCAAGCCTCTATCTAAGGAGCCAAAGGAGCCTCTATCAGCTCCTCTATCTAAAACTGTCGCCTATTTTCTAAGGATCTCTATCCCTCTGCTCCCTGCCCATTCATGTATCTGTCTATATACATCTTAAATGACGCTATCATGCCCGCCTCTACCACCTCCACTGGCAACACATTCCAGGCACCCACCACCCTCTGCGTAAAGAATTTTATACGCAGAATCTCCCTTAAACTTCTCTCCTCTAACCTTGAACTCGTGACACCCAGTAACTGAGTCCCCCACTCTGAGAAAAATCTTCTTGCTATCCACCCTGTCTATACCGCTCATGATTTTGTAGACCTCAATGAGGTCCCCCCTCAACCTCCATCTTTCTAATGAAAATAATCCGAATCTACTCAATCTCTCTTCATAGCTAGTGCCCTCCATACCAGGCAACATCCTGGTGAACCTCCTCTGCACCTTCTCCAAAGCATCCACATCCTTTTGGTAATGTGGCAACCAGAACTGTATGCAGTATTCCAAATGTGGCCGAACCAAAGTCTTATACAACTGTAACATGACCTGCCAACTCTTGTACTCAATATCCCTTCCGATGAAGGAAAGCATGCCGTATGCCTTCTTGACCACTCTATCAACCTGCGCAGCCACCTTCATGGTACAATGGATCGGCACACCCAGATCTCTCCGTACATCAATTTTCCCCAGGGCTTTTTCATTTACCGTATAGTTCGCTCTTGAATTGGATCTTCCAAAATGCATCACCTCGCATTTGCCCGGATTGAACTCCATTTGCCATTTCTCCGCCCAACTCTCCAATCTATCTATATTCTGCTGTATTCTCTGACAGTCCCCTTTGCTATCTGCTCCTCCACCAATCTTAGTATCATCTGCAAACTTGATAATCAGACCACCTATACCTTTGTCCAGATCATTTCTGTATATCACAAACAACAGTGGTCCCAGCACGGATCCCTGTGGAACACCACTGGTCACAGTTCTCCATTTTGAGAAACTCCCTTCCACTACTACTCTCTGTCTCCTGTTGCCCAGCCAGTTCTTTATCCATCTAGCTAGTACACCCTGGACCTCATGAGACTTCACTTTCTCCATAAGCCTACCATGGGGAACCTTATCAAATGCCTTACTGAAGTCCGTGTATATGACATCTACAGCCTTTGCCTCATCAATTAATTTTGCCACTTCCTCAAAGAATTCTATTAAATTGGTAAGACATGACATTCCCTGCACAAAACCATGTTGCCTATCACTGATAAGAACATTTTCTTCCAAATGGGAATAGATCCTATCCCTCAGTATCTTCTCCAGCAGCTTCCCTACCACTGATTTCAGGCTCACCGGTCTATAATTATCTGAATTATCCCTGTTACCCTTCTTAAACAAGGGGACAACATTAGCAATTCTCCAGACCTCCGGTACCTCACCCGTGTTCAAGTATGCTGCAAAGATATCTGTTAAGGACTCAGCTATTTCCTCTCTCACTTCCCTCAGTAACCTGGGATAGATCCCTTCCGGACCTGGGGACTTGTCCACCTTAATGCCTTTTAGAATACCCAACACATCCTACCGCCTGATGCCGACTTGACCTAGAGTAATCAAACATCTATCCCTAACCTCAACATCCGGCATTTCCCTCTCCTCGGTGAATACCCATGCAAAGTACTCGTTAAGAATCTCACCCATTTTCTCTGACTCCACGCATAACTTTTCCTCCTTTGTCCTTGAGCGGGCCAACCCTTTCTCTAGTTACCCTCTTGCTCCTTATATATGAATAAAAGGCTTTAGGATTTTCCTTAACTCTGTTTACTAAAGATATTTCATAACCCCTTTTAGCCCTCTTGATTCCTCGTTTCAGGTTGGTTCTACAGTCCCGATATTCTTCCAAAGCTTCATCTGTCTTCAGTCGCCTAGGCCTTATGTATGCTTCCTTTGTCCTCTGAGCGAGTCTCACAATTTCACCTGTCATCCATGGTTCCCTAATCTTGCCATTTCTATCCCTCATTTCCACAGGGGCATGTCTGTCCTGCACTCTAATCAACCTCTCTTTAAAAGCCTCCCACATATCAAATGTGGATTTACCTTCAAACAGCTGCTCCCAATCCACATTCCCCAGCTCCTGCCGAATTTTGGTATATTTAGCCTTCCCCCAATTTAGCACTCTTCCTTTAGGACCACTCTCATCTTTGTCCATGAGTATTCTAAAAGTTAGGGGGCGCGATTCTCTGCAAATGCGGAGAGTCGTGAAGGCTGCCGTGAAACTGGCCGTGTTTCACGGCAGCCTCCGCGCCCCCTCCCGGGACCCGATTCTACTCCCCGGTCGGGGCTAGCAGCGGGGCCCCGTGAACCTCGGCATCGCAGGCTTAGCGAACTTCGCTAAGCCCGCGCGCCAAGGTTAACGGCGGCTGACGCAAACAATGACATCAGCCGCGCATGCGCGGATTGGACGGCTCCAATCCGCGCATGCGCGGATGACATCATCACGCATATGAGTGAAACCCGCGCATGCGCGGGCCGTTATGCCCCTCAGCCGCCCCGCGGACTGATCCAGCGGGGCGGCGGAGTAACAAAGAGTGCGCGGGGTTCGGATCCGCTGCCCGCGATCGGTGGGCACCGATCGCGGGCCCATGCCACCCTTGGCACGGCCGTGGTGCGGCCGTGCCAATCGGTGGCATGGTTCTCCATAACGGCACTTTGCGGCCGTTTTCACGAACTGTGAGAGCAGGTGTGTTGGAGTTCGTGAAAACGGCCGTAAAGGCCTGGGAAATCGGCCCATCGGCTAGGGGAGAATCGCTGCTCGCCGTAAAAAACGGCGAGCAGCGATTCGTGTCTTGGGGCGGCCGTGGGGGGGGGGGGGGGGAGAATAGCGGGAGGTCGGGAAAAATGTCGGGAAGACCCTCCCGCTATTCTCTGACCCGTCGTGGGGGGCGGAGAATAACGCCCAGGGAATTGTGATCACTATTCCCAAAGTAATCCCCGACTGAAACTTCAACCACATGGCCGGGCTCATTCCCAACACCAGGTCCAGTATGGCCCCTTCCCGAGTTGGACAATTCACATACTGCTCTAGAAAACCCTCCTGGATGCTCCTTACAAATTCTAGACCTCTGACACTAAGTGTATCCCAGTCAATGTTGGGAAAATTAAAATCTCCTATCACCACCACCCTGTTGCTCCTACATCTTTCCATAATCTGTTTACATATTTGAACCTCATCTCACGCTCGCTGTTGGGAGGTCTGTAGTACAGCCCCAACATTGTTACCGCACCCTTCCTATTTATGACTCTGCCCATATCGCCTCACTGCTCGAGTCCTCCATAGTGTCCTCCTTCAGCACAGCTGTGATATCCTCTCTGACCAGTAATGCAACTCCTCCACCCCTTTTACCTCCCTCTCTATCCCGCCTGAAGCATCGATATCCTGGGATATTTAGTTGCCAATCATGCCCTTCCCTCAATCAAGTCTCAGTAATAGCAGTAACATCATACTCCCGGGTACTAATCCAAGCCCTAAGTTCTTCTGCCTCACCTACTACACTTCTTGCATTAAAACAAATGCACCTCAGGCCACCAGTCCCTTTGCATTCATCATCTGCTCCCTGCCTACTCTTCCGCTTAGTCACGCTGACTTCATGATCTAGTTCCTTACAGGCTTTAGTTACTACCTCCTTACTGTCCACTAACCTCCTCATTTGGTTCCCATCCCCCTGCCACATTAGTTTAAACCCTCCCCAACAGAGTTAGCAAAAGCACCCCCAAGGACATTGGTTCCAGTCCGGCCCAGGTGTAGACCCTCCACCTCCCCCAGAACCGGTCGCAATGTCCCAAAAATCGGAACCCCTCCCTCCTGCACCATCTCTCAACCCACGTATTCATCCTGCCTATTCTTTCATTTCTACTCTGACTACCACGTGGCACTGGTCGCAATCCTGAGATTACTACCTCTGAGGTCTGACTTTTTAACTTGGCTCCTAACTCCCTAAATTCGGCTTGTCGGACCTCATCCCGTTTTTTCCCTGTATCGTTGGTGCCTATATGCACCACAACAACTGGCTTTTCACCCTCCCCTTCAGAATGTTCTGCAGCCAATCTGAGACATCCCTGACCCGTGCACCTGGGAGGCAACATACCATTCGGTAGTCTCGTTTTCGACCACAGAACCGCCTGTATACTCCCCTTACAATTGAATCCCCTATGACTATAGGCCTTCCATTCTTTTTCCTGCTCTTCTGTGCAGCAGAGCCAGCCAAGGTGCCATGAACCTGGCTACTGCTGCCTTCCCCTGCTGAGCCATCTCTCCCAACCGTATCTAAAACGGTATACCTGTTTTGGAGGGAGATGACCGACTGCCCTGGTTTAGCACACTGGGCTAAATAGCTGGCTTTGAAAGCAGACCAAGGCAGGCCAGCAGCACGGGTTCAATTCCCGTACCAGCCTCCCCGAACAGGCGCCGGAATATGGCGACTAGGGTCTTTTCACAGTAACTTCTTTTGAAGCCTATTTGTGACAATAAGCGATTTTCATTCATTTCATTCACTGTCATTTGGTCACCCATTCCCTTTCTCCCTCAGCAATCCTAATCTGCGGTGTGACCAATTCGCTAAACATGCTATCCACGACCTCCTCAACATCGCGAATGCTCCAAAGTGAGTCCATCCGCAGCTCCAGAGCCGTCATGCAGTCTAACAAGAGCTGCAGCTGGACACACTTCCCGCACGTGAAGGAGCCAAGGACACCAGCCACATCCCTGTGCTGATCTGTCTGGAATCTGTCCTCCTCCAGCGCTGTGATGAGAATGATTACCACAGGCTCCATCTGAACACAAATCAGGAGAGTTAGCCTCCATTATGGGATTTGCATCTGCGGCGAATGAGCCCAAAATATCTTGGCTAAGGATTACAGAAGTAAGCTATTGGTCAAAGTAAGTTGATTCCTTTTCTCATACTCAACCTTATGTACCGAGCATCTTCTTATCAGATCCACAATTTGTTCTTGCTCTGTGAATATATCAATTTTCTTCTTTAACCCATTTGTGGTGCTTTCGAGGGCATTTTTCCACAATCTATTACTATTTGAGAGAAAAAGGTTTTTTTGAACGTCACTTCCCTATTCCTAACACTTTAACTTATGTATTTTGGACCTTTTGCCACGTTGAGTAAATGTGGTTACTTGGTGGGTTCATGTCCAATACTAGAAGTAAAGAAATTTAAACATATTGCACCACTATAACACGCTCCTTAACAATCAATCATTTGGTACCCTTGTTACTGCCAATGGAGAGATTTACTATTAAGACTGCTTACATTTTTCTGGCTTAAGCAGGGTGTATGGATTGAAATATCAATGGTAAGAAAATCTACTCGGAAAATCATAAAACAATTCATTGCAAAATAAAGTTTTCTGTATATGTATCAGTTATAAGGGGCTCCAGAAGTCTCTGCAAGTTCATAACATCATCGTGAATTTCAGATATTGTCATAATGCAGAAGAGAAGTTGGTGCAAATGTCGAATATCATCAGATCCTTGAGAAATGGAACACTCTTGAAACAACATGGATCCCACTCTGCATAATGAATAAAAAAAGGGTAAGTATTCAAGGTCTGTACTGGTGAGAAAGTATCTCACCTGCCATCAGTGTGTGTGAGAAGAACCTGGGAAGTGTTCTCATGATGTTACAAGATGAACTGATAGTTAGTGAGGCTCCTCACCTCTTAAAAATGTAGACTTTGTGCAGACAATTTTCAAAATACAGACTGGTGGGAGAAGCTTTCCAACTGCACAATGGCCTGATCCCTTTTTATTTAGACTTGCTCTTGTTACAAACAGTGGCGGACTGGGTCTAAAAATATTGGTTGCCAGGAGACAAAGGGGGCCCACCCACAACTACAATGCTATCATTTAATTTTCATAACGAATAAATAAAATTTTCAAAAACTACAAATGGAAAAAAGGGTACAATTAAAATTTTTGTGGAAAAAATGTGTATTTGTTAGTAATTACAGTGTACATGTACTGTACATATTACTGTCAGTAGGTACCAAATGTAAATACAGAATGTTATAATTGAATTTTTAATTTTTTTTAATTTTAAATAATTGGTTGATATTTTTAAATAGTTTACTGCACAATTTACACATTAACAGATAGTTCAAAAGTACAATAGAGCATTGCATGCAGTCCACTATATTAACAGCAATCGTTTGTGTTCGCTAGATGATTGTGCGAATCTGCCAATAATTGCTTCTGCATCCAATTAATCTAACAATTCCTTTTCAATGGATAGCAATATGTATGATTCCAAATTCTCCTCAGACAGCAAATTTCTTAACCTTGTCTTTATGATCTTTAGCTTTGAAAATGTCCTCTCACATTGGACTTGAGTAACTGATAGTGTGCAGATGACTTTATAAAGTTCATAAAGGTTATCATATGCCTTGTCATGAAGTCTGTTGGATGCCAGAATTTTTAGTACACACGATGGGCAAGTGCTGCAAATTTTACAATTGTTGCAACTGGAATCCATATTCTCACCATCATTAAGCAATAGCTTTAATACATCAAAGTTTGAAGCAAAAGAAAACAATTCCAATATTACTTGATCTTTGCTGATTTGTGGAAACAGCTTAATAATACCTTCCAATGCTTCATCTTCAAGGCCCTTCTCTGCAATAGTTTTAAACTTTGCTGGGTCCAAGCAGGACAAATCTTTATACAGCTGTTTGTGTTGTACAAAGCGTGATTCTAGTGACTGGACAATGCGATCCATTATTAGGTTAAACACATTTACTCGAAAATCAGCTAGAGAATCTGAGGAATTTCTTTCATCATCAATAAGCTCATCTGCCATTCTTTTCTTCTTCCTCTGCCTCTTAACTGGCAATGCTGCTTCCAACGCATCAATTTCCAATGTTTGATTTTCATCCATATTCATCTGTGAAATCCTGTCATTACATTTATTTACAAATTCCAAAGCCTTGCTGTGAACGTTATCAAATGTTCTTGTCTGTTCCTTCAACTTTGTTGTAGCTGAATCTACCAAACTCCATGCAGTAAACATATCTAAACCACTTGTCTGTAGATAACTTGATAACGGGATTGTAGTTTCAAATATATACAAGTAAGTAAATGCTGTCAATATGGTTTCAAACTTTAGAAGACTTTGAAAACCATTATACTGGCCATGTTAGCTTGCAGCGCCATCTGTGCTATCAGATAAACATTTTTGGGGGTCAATTTTAAGATGCTGTAATGTTTCAATCAATAGATCAAAAAGTCCCTATCCTGTACCATCATTACTTGGCACAACTGAAAGTAGTCGCTCACAGATAATACCTTTAAGCACATACCGAATAATAATGCTAAACTGATCGATGGCTGAATTATCTTGTGTTGAATCAACCTGAATAGAATAATATTTTGCCTGAGAAACTTCATGACTAATTCTTTCTTGTATCATATTCTTCATAATTTTGATTAACATGTTTATAGTTGTTTTACTCAGGTATGTAACAAGTCCACCACGGCCTTTACTTTGATCCTTTCCTTGTTGCTCTAATCGTTTGATTCTTTGTTTAGACTTGTTTGGCACTGCAGAAACGTGAGCTGCCATAATAGGGTCATATTTTGCCATCAACTGCACTGTAGCTAAAAAATTGCCATGATTCAGAACCTCATTATCTAAAGTGTAGGCCGATTCATTTCTGTGACCTCGAAAAGGAAGTGCTTGCTTGCCTAACATCTTTATGATGTCTATAATCCTCATGACAATACTTCTCTTCTTCAATACTTCTTCTTTCCTTTTAATTCGTGATGCTGCAAAAAATTTATCTAAGGTGCCATCATTAACCACACTGATATATTGCTGAGCATTTCTGACATGTGTTGTTGTCGATTCATGTAAAGTCAATCTCTGGCTAATACGCCTGTAGTCACTAAAGCCACGTACAAAGGGTGATGGATTACAAGTGTTGGGAAACTCAAAGGCTAAGCAGTATGAACAATATAAGCATCTATTTTCTTTGTTATATGTTAGCCATTTTCTTGGGACTGAGTCATTCATAATTTTCCTCTCATACAAACGAGCATTAAACGGCAGATCATCAAGTGGCTGAAGTGGATGTTCAGCAAAAAACTGTTTTAGCTTTGCTCGTGATGGATATTGGAAGATTCCAGTAATTGATCTTTCATTTTCTTGCATAGGTTCATTTACAGGTTGTGCTTCAGAAACCAAATCATTTATGCTTGAAGGAATATCTGATTCCCTGTCACTAGTTGAAGCTATGTGTTCAGATGTTGCAACTACAGGCAATACAGATACTGGAACAAGGAAGCCAGAAGAAATATTGGGCCTGGGTTGATTAGTAATGGATGCATTTGTATTTGTCTCTACATTCAAAGTAGCTCTTCTCTGTTCTTGTAGCTCGCATGTCATTGCATCATCACCATGAGCATTGTTTCTTGCTTCTTGATTATTTGTTGCAGAACTGGATATTGATGTGGATTGTGCTTGTGGTATTATAAACTCTGTAATAGGCCTGCATCGCTTGGCTGATTCCTTCCTTTCTGCTTCTTTTTGTTCTTTGCGTTTTAGTGACCCAGATTTATGCTTTTTCTTTTCCATGCTGGTAGGGGTAATATTCCTGAAATAAAAACGTAATTAAAAATAGCCCACATTGGGAAAAATGAATATTGATGATTGCAAGACTAACTTGAAGGAACACCAGATAAACCCCTTCTTGATAAAAAATATAAAATAACTTACTTACACTTCAATAGGCTATGTTCATTAGTCAATACTACTGTGGCCTATGCAGCTTCAGAAGAGGAGACAATCCACTGTCCAGTGTTCACACCAGCAAGCAACTAAGACAACTGTTGAAACTTAGAAGTTTGGTCCGACTATAGTACGACATTAAGAATGGTCCCACGACCAAAGTTAACATGTCCAGTTTAATACCAGTGCAGTGTTACAAGTCACAACCCTTTGAGTTTACCGATCATGGCTTATCACTTCAATATCTTTGACCTCATGATTCACGATCAAAGGTACTATTGAAAGCTACTAAAAAAGCTATAAAGAAGAGTAAGATAGAGTATGAGAGTAAACTTGCTCAGAATATAAAAACAGACAGTAAAAGTTTTTACAAATATATAAGACAAAAAAGAGTGGCTAAGGTAAATATTGGTCCTTTAGAGGATGAGAAGGGAGTTTTAATAATGGGAAATGAGGAAATGGCTGAGGAACTGAACAGGTTTTTTGGGTCGGTCTTCACAGTGGAAGACACAAATAACATGCCAGCGACTGATAGAAATGAGGCTATGACAGGTCAGGACCTTTAGAGGATTGTTATCACTAAGGAGGGAGTGATGGGCAAGCTAATGGGGCTAAAGGTAGACAAGTCTCCTGGCCCTGATGGAATGCATCCCAGAGTGCTAAAAGAGATGGCTAGGGAAATTGCAGATGCACTAGTGATAATTTACCGAAATTCACTAGACTCTGGGGTGGTCCCGGTGGATTGGAAATTAGCAAACGTGACGCCACTGTTTAAAAAAGGAGGTAGGCAGAAAGCAGGAAATTATAGGCCAGTGAGTTTAACTTCGGTAATAGGGAAGATGCTGGAATCTATCATCAAGGAAGAAATTGCGAGGCATCTGGATAGAAATTGTCCCATTGGGCAAACGCAGCATGGGTTCGTTAAAGGCAGGTCATGCCTAACTAATTTAGTGGAATTTTTTGAGGACATTACCAGTGCAGTAGATAACGGGGAGCCGATGGATGTGGTATATCTGGATTTCCAGAAAGCCTTTGACAAGGTGCCACACAAAAGGTTGCTGCATAAGATAAAGATGCATGGCATTAAGGGTAAAGTAGTAGCATGGATAGAGGATTGGTTAATTAATAGAAAGCAAAGAGTTGGGATAAATGGGTGTTTCTCTGGTTGGCAATCAGTAGCTAGTGGTGTCCCTCAGGGATCCGTGTTGGGCCCACAATTGTTCACAATTTACATTGATGATTTGGAGTTGGGGACCAAGGGCAATGTGTCCAAGTTTGCAGATGACACTAAGATGAGTGGTAAAGCGAAAAGTGCAGAGGATACTGGAAGTCTGCAGAGGGATTTGGATAGGTTAAGTGAATGGGCTCGGGTCTGGCAGATGGAATACAATGTTGACAAATGTGAGGTTATCCATTTTGGTAGGAATAACAGCAAACGGGATTATTATTTAAACGATAAAATATTAAAGCATGCCGCTGTTCAGAGAGACTTGGGTGTGCTAGTGCATGAGTCACAGAAGGTTGGTTTACAAGTGCAACAGGTGATTAAGAAGGCAAATGGAATTTTGTCCTTCATTGCTAGAGGGATGGAGTTTAAGACTAGGGAGGTTATGTTGCAATTGTATAAGGTGTTAGTGCGGCCACACCTGGAGTATTGTGTTCAGTTTTGGTCTCCTTACTTGAGAAAGGACGTACTGGCGCTGGAGGGTGTGCAGAGGAGATTCACTAGGTTAATCCCAGAGCTGAAGAGGTTGGATTATGAGGAGAGGTTGAGTAGACTGGGACTGTACTCGTTGGAATTTAGAAGGATGAGGGGGATCTTATAGAAACATTTAAAATTATGAAGGGAATAGATAGGATAGATGCGGGCAGGTTGTTTCCACTGGCGGGTGACAGCAGAACTAGGGGGCATAGCCTCAAAATAAGGGGAAGTAGATTTAGGACTGAGTTTAGGAGGAACTTCTTCACCCAAAGGGTTGTGAATCTATGGAATTCCTTGCCCAGTGAAGCAGTTGAGGCTCCTTCATTACATGTTTTTAAGGTAAAGATAGATAGTTTTTTGAAGAATAAAGGGATTAAGGGTTATGGTGTTCGGGCCGGAAAGTGGAGCTGAGTCCACAAAAGATCAGCCATGATCTAATTGAATGGCGGAGCAGGCTCGAGGGGCCAGATGGCCTACTCCTGCTCCTAGTTCTTATGTTCTTATGTTCTTATGTTCTCCTTTTCGGTGACCTCACGACCCTATGTACTGCTTGATATCCTTTCAAGTTGCCGACCATCTCAAATCACGAACTGAAACTTTATCTTTAAATTCACACACTCTTGCTGAAAACATGGATTTCCAACTATGTCCGACCCGGGTGAACCAGCGCCCCCCCCCCCCCCCTCCACTTCTTTTAACATCCGTTTAACACTGCTTCATTCCCTCATACACTGAGTGATTATTTGTTTGTTTCTTTATTGCATTTTTATTTGGTATTGCTCTTTTTAAAAAGAATTATATTTTATTAAGTTAGAATACAAATCTCAGGAAAGAAGTTGGAGATTTATTTATTTAATTCATTATAATTTTTAAGGACCCTTCAGAGATTCACGGGCCCCTTCTTGGCTCTCCGGGCCCCGGACTGATGTACCAGCTGAACCAAGACTACTGCTTGATATCCTTTGAAGTTGCCGACCATCTCAAATCACGAATTGTAACTTTATCTTTAAATTCACACACTCTTGCTGAAAACATGAAATTTCCTTAATTATGCCTGACCCGGGCCCCCCTATTCCACATCCTTCCACTACCTACCCTGCTTTGTTCCTTTTCATGCACTGCTTATTTGTGTCTTGTTCTCTTTTTTTTCTTATTCCTTTTTATTACTAAAACAGTTGTCTGTGTTTGTTTCTTTATTGCATTTTTATTTGATATAGGGGGCCCACTTCATCCGGGGCCCACTTGCCATCGGGCAAGCTGACACCCTGGCCAGTCCGCCACTGCCTACCGGTGGGACCCAGCTCAGTGGGCGGCCTCCGGGGTTCTCGGGGGGGTGCGGGGGAATCTGGCCCTGGGAAGGGCCGCGATTGGGGCCCACCGATCCGCGGTTGGGCCTGTGCCATGGGGGCACTGTATTGTTCCGCACCGGCGGCTGTAGCAGTCCACCATTGCCGGTGTGGAAATTAAGCCCCCTGCGCATGCGCAAGGATTACGCTAGCACACGCTGGAGCTCCCGCGCATGAGCCCACTCACGCCGGCTGGCGGAGACCCTTCGGCGCCGGTTGGCTTGGTGCCAAGAAGTTTCCTATCCGGTCGGCAGGGCGCAAGCCACCTCGGCGTTGGCCTAACCCCTGAAGGTGCGGAGGATTACGGAAGAATCCCGCCCGTGGAGGCTTTAGAGAGGATGCAGAAGAGATTTACCAGGATGTTGCCTGGTAAGGAGGGCATTAGCGATGAGGAGAGGTTGAATAAACATGGTTTGTTCTCACTGGAACAACGGAGGTTGAGGGGCAACCTGATAGAGGTCTACACAATTATGAGGGGCATAGACAGAGTGGACAGTCAGTGACTTTTTCCCAGCGTAGAGGGGTCAATTACTAGGGGGAACGCAAGTATGTTCTTCAAAGTTATTTATCTCTACAGGGTTTGTAACCAGTGGCGGACTGACCAGGGTGTCAGCTTGCCCGATGGCAAGTGGGCCCCTGATGAAGTGGGCCCCCATATCAAATAAAAATGCAATAAAGAAACAAACACAGACAACTGTTTTAGTAATAAAAAGGAATAAGAAAAAAAAGAGAACAGGACACAAATAAGCAGTGCATGAAAAGGAACGAAGCAGGGGAGGTAGTGGAAGGATGTGGAATAGGGGGCCCGGGTCGGGCATAATTAAGGAAATTCCATGTTTTCAGCAATAGTGTGTGAATTTAAAGATAAAGTTACAATCCGTGATTTGAGATGGTCGGCAACTTCAAAGGATATCAAGCAGTAGTCTTGGTTCAGCCGGTACATCCTTCCAATACCTCCCCTGCTTCGTTCCTTTTCATGCACTGCTTATTTGTGTCCTGTTCTCTTTTTTTTCTTATTCCTTTTTATTACTAAAACAGTTGTCTGTGTTTGTTTCCTTATTCCAGTAACCAACATTAAGGAATCGTGCAACAGATTCTAAGCTTTCAGACTTTTACCCGAACAAACAAAGCTAAAGCAACACGACCAAACACTATTTAGCAGGCAACTCGTACTCCAAAATAAGGGAAAAAAATACCTTGGGCTGGATTTTCCGTGTTTGGGACTATGTCCCCACGCCAAAGGCAAAACTGGTCTTTTATGCCAGGACAACTGGTGTCAAAAGACCACAGATTCCCTGTTTTGCTGGGGGCCAGCAGGCAGCTGGGTTAGAGGCCGCACTTCCGGGTTAGAGGTCACGCATGTGGACGGCCACAGCCTCCAGCGGCCACGCCGTGCTCCATGGCGGACTCAGCCCGTGGACCTGGACCAGCAAAATAGTGCCCCATATTGGTCGCTCGCATGCCCCTGACCGCCCACACACATTGCTTCCAGCCCCGAATGAAGATCCCCCCCCACCCGCCAATCAGCTGTCCCCCGACTGTGGCGGCCCCAGACTGAGTCAGCAGCCGCCACGCCAGGATCGCAGATGGTGGGACCGTGTCAGAACTGTCATAATATCCACTCATGGATATAATGAGATGCAGGCAGGCAGTGCTTGACATACAGGATAACCAATGAACACACATGACACTGAACAACCAATCACCAGACAGGACACTACCACTATAAAACACATAAGGCATTAAGACTCTGCCTCTTCTCACTGGATACAGCTACAGAGATAGTTAGAGTGCACAAGGCCATGAGCACCTTCTCCATGTGACAGAGAGCCAGTCTGGTCAAGCCAGTCTGAGGTTATCAGTTTAGATTAATAGAGTGTCAACCCACAGCAGATTATGCCCAGCAACAAGCAAGTTCAATAAAACAGTGTTGGACCATCTCCTGTGTCGGAAGCCTGATTCGAGTCTCACTGCATCCAGTTGCAGTCGATGTTAGACCAACTCAGATAACACATCACGGTACCAGGGAACTATTAACTCTAACGAACCTACCTCGAGTGACTCTGCAACGACCAGCTAGCAAACATCCAGCGGCATGGAAAGGATCCAGCCCCCTCCGCAACTCTGGATCTCCGGCAACCTCGGTGCCAAGGTCTTCCAACAGAAGTGCCTTCAAACAGAAGGCCTCCGAACTTGAGGCAGCATCGTATGCCAGGAAGATCGCGCTGTTCCTGTCGACTGCGGGGGATCACGCCATCCACATCTTTAACTCGCTCACGTCTGCCGATGGCGAAGACAAGACAAAGTTCAAGACAGTTCTGCTGAAAATCGACAGCCACTGCGAAGTCGAGGTGAATGAGAGCTTTGAATGGTACATCTTCCAACAGAGGCTTCAAGGTAAGGATGAATCTTTTCAGTCCTTCTTGACCTATCTCCTCATCCTAGCGCAGTCATGTAATTATGACTCAGCGGCTGATTCGATGACCCAGGATCAGATCGTTTTCGGGGTCCAGTCTGACTCCCTGCAGGAGCAGCTACTCAAAATCAAACAGTTGACCCTTTCCATCACCATCGAAATGTGCGTTGTCCATGAGCATGCCTGAAATCGTTACTCCCGCATCAGGGTGGTAGAAACTGCTAAACTGGCCTCCCACGAGGCAGAAAGGGTGCAGGCCATCACAAAAATGCAAGGCCTGAGCATCGAGGAGAGTGGCCGTTTCGCGCGCTTTTCCCGGATCACTGCGCAAGCGCGCCACGACCAGGAGGACGATGAGGCCGGAAACCCTACTGCGCATGTGCGAACATTGGCTGACCGCACTGCACATGCGTGACGGCGCACAGAACACACTGAGGTCAGCATTATGACGTGTCCAAAGTGTGGCTCCGCCCATTTAAAGCGGCAATGTCCAGCCAAAGGCAGGCGATGTCTACAGTGTGGAAAACTTTAAGATTCAAGGTCGTCCGGCCTGACAAGGCGTCCCTGCTCGGTGCTCACGCATGCAAACTCCTAAATCAGGTCCAGCGAGTCTATACCATGTCCTCCACACCTGCAACTGCCTCGCCCAATGAAAACCTACAGGCTGAGATAGATGACATTCTCACGCAATACCACAATGTGTTTGATGGGATGGGCACACTCCTATATTGCTACAAGATACGACTCAAGCCGAATGCCATCCCAGTCATGCATGCACCACGGCGGATGCCGGCTCCTTTCAAGAATCGTCTGAAAACGCAGCTAAGAGAACTCCACGACCAGGGCATCATTTCAAAGTTCACAGAACCAACAGACTGGGTCAGCTCCATGGTCTGCGACAAGAAACCCTCTGGTGAACTCCGCATTTGCATCGATCCCAAGGACCTGAATCGCAACATCATGCGAGATCACTACCCGATCCTGAAGTGAGAAGAATTAACCTGTGAGATGGCTCATGCCAAATTCTTCACCAAGCTGGACGCCTCACGGGGTTTCTGGCAGATACAGCTGGACGAGTCCAGGAGGAAGCTGTGGACGTTTAACACTCCGTTTGGCAGGTATTACGACAACCGCATGCCTTTCGGCATCATTTCAGCTTCCGAAGTCTTTCATCGAATAACAGAGCAAATGATGGAGGGCATCGAGGGGGTGTGGATGACGTGATCATCTGGTCCGCGATGCCCGAGGATCACTTAACTCGCCTCAGACAGGTTTTCCAGAGGATCCACGAGAATGGCCTCCAGCTCACAGGGCTAAATGCTCATTTGGTCGGTTCTGGGTGACCACATTTCACAGCAGGGTGTGCAACGTGATGCTGACAAGGTACTGGCAACAATGCCATGAAGACCCCAGAGGACAAAAAGGCGGTCCTACGTTTCCTTGGGATGGTAAATTTTCTTGGAAAATTCATTCTTGATGTGGCATCCCACACCACAACCCTCCGGCATCTCGTAGAAAAGTCCACAGTGTTCCAGTGGCTTCCTGCACATCAAGCGGAGTGGCTTGAGCTGAAGGCGAAGCTCACCACAGCCCCAGTACTGGCGTTCTTTGACCCAACCAAGGATACCAAGATATCCACCGACGCAAGCCAGGATGGCATTGGTGCTCCTCCAGCGAGACTGACTCCTCGTCCTGGGCTCCAGTGGCATACGCCTCCAGGGCCATGACTCCGACCGAACAACAGTATGCCCAGATCAAAAAGGAGTGCTTGGGTCTCCTGACAGGAATAGTCAAGTTGCAGATCTCTCTGTGAGACCTTCCTTTCTCTCTCTCTCATTCTGTCTAAAAACTTAGAGACAGATAGCAGAATTGTCCGTCGGTGAGATCCTCTGGTCCCCTGGCAGTGCACCCTCACCAGTGGGTTTCTCAATAGTGTGGGGTGGCCATAATGGGGAACCCCATTGGCCGGCAGTGGGAATGAAGAATCCAGCTGCCGGCAGGGGCGTGCCGCGCCATAAAATGCAGCTGGCAGACCGGAGTATCGCGCCCAGAAATTGTGTCCACAGTCAGCCCAGCTGCTGTTGCCAACGTTTCAAGTGTGAATATTTTGCACCTTGCTCTTATTAATTTTCAAACTGGGGCCCCCCTAATCATATGGCACCAAGTCACCTGGCCTGTTCCCGGGTGGAACTCCTAACAGGTCCATTAACTCTTTTCATTACCCCATTCTTACCTTGAATTAAATATACAGTTCTAATAATAAAATATGAAACCTCACATTTACAGCATTCTTCTGAGCAGATGTATAGGTCACCCACACAAAGCCTTTAGACTGCTACTTAAACTATTTAGGGCGGCACAGTGGTATAGTGATTAGCACTGCTGACTCACAACGGCAAGCACCCGGGTTCGATTCTGAACTTGGGTGACTGTCTGTGAAGTTTGCACGTTCTCCACGTGTCTGCGTGGGTTTCCTCCAGGTGCTCCGGTTTCCTCCCACAGTCCAAAGATATGCAGGTTAGGTGCATTGGTTGTGCTAAAACTGCCCTTAGTGTCCAAAGATGTGTAGGTTAGGTTAAGAGGTTATTGGGATAGGGCAGGGAAGTGGGCCGAGGTAGGGTGTTCTTTCAGAGGGTTGGTGTAGACTCGATGGGCCGAATGGCCTCCTTCTGTACTATAGGGATTCTATGATTCTATGTAAACTAGTGACCTGGGTGGGGAAGCATTTGTTGCTTTGCCAACAAGTCCACAAAATGGAAAGAATAGGGACCAGAAGAATCCCAAATGTTTTTTCCATGCCTCAAAAGCAATCTGTCAGCCAGAATCGGCCTGGAGTCTTCCTCCTTCCCAATCACAAAATGCTTTACATGAATTTCCTGAGAGTCAAAGAGCATTCCTTCGGTTCCTGGCAGTCGCCTCCTGTTGCCTGACATTCTGCTTTTGCCTGTCAGTCAGATGCTGCTTCCCACCAGTTTTGGGTAGGTAACTGATGAGGTGCGCATAAATTAGCCCAGATGTTAAAATCACAAAGATGTCACAAAGACCAGGTCAGGCGTTGCTCACCTCAGCTCCTACAAGCACATTTTTAAAAAGGAGGTAGACAAAAGGTGGGTAACTATAAACTATAACTTAACATCTGTCGTGGGGAAAATGCTTGAATCTATCATCAAGGAAGAAATAGTGAGACATCTGGGGCGAAATTCTCCGACCACCCGCAGGATCGGGGAATCGCCCGGGGCCGGCGTAAATCCCGCCCCTGCCGTGGCCGGAATTCTCCGCCACCCGGGAATCGGCGGGAGCGGGAATCACGCCCCGCCGATCAGCAGGACCCCCGCGCCAATCGCCGTGTGACCCGCGGTGATTCTCCGGCCCGCGATGGGCCGAATTCCCGCCGCTGACAGGGTCTGGTGCCGGCGGAATTGGCGGCGTGAGCGGGCCCCTGGGGTCCTGTGGGAGGCGCGGGGCGATCAGACCCCGGGGGGTGCCCCACGGTGGCCTGGCCCGGGATCGGGGCCCACCGATCGGCGGGCGGGCCAGTGCCGTGGGGGCACTCTTTTTCTTCCACCGCTGCCACGGCCTCCACCATGGCGGAGGCGGAAGAGAACCCCAAATGTGGTGTATCTGGATTTCCAGAAGGAATTCGACAAGTTAAGTTATAGTTTATAGTTACCCACCTTTTGTCTACCTCCTTTTTAAAAATGTGCTACGAGTGATGTATTAGCTTGGATAGAGGACTGGTTAACTGTCATAAAGCAAAGAGTAGGGATAAGTGGGTGCTTTTCTAGTTGGCAATCATTGACTCGTAGATAATAGATACCGCGCATGCGCCGGTGGTGACATCAGCGGCCGTTGACATACCGGCGCATGCGCGGACCGGCGAAGGCCTTCCGGCCAGCCCCGACGCCGGGCGCCGGGCATCAAAGGACGTTGGTGCCGGTTTTGGCGCCAGTCGCCGTGGCGCCAACCACTCCGGCGCGGGCCTAGCCCCTAAAGGTGCGGAGAACTCCGCACCTTTAGGGAGGTCCCACGCCGGAGTGGTTGGCGCCACTCCGCTACGCCGGGACCCCCTGCCGCGCTGCGTAGGGGAGAATCGCAGCCCTGGATAGAAATTGGGCAGATGCAGCATTGGTTATTGAAAGGCAGGTCATGTTTAACTAATTTATTGGAATTCTTTGAGGACATTACGAGTGCGATGGACAACTACTTAGGGTGGCTTGGTGGCACTGTGATTAGCACTACTGTGGAACCGGTGGATGTGGTGTATCTGGATTTCCAGAAGGAATTCGACAAGGTGACACACAAAAGGTGGTTGCATAAGATAATGGTGCACTGTGTTACGGGTGATGTATTAGCTTGGATAGAGGACTGGTTAACTGTCATAAAGCAAAGAGTAGGGATAAGTGGGTGCTTTTCTAGTTGGCAATCAGTGGCTCGTAGTGTGCCTCAGGGATCAGTTTTGGGACTGCAATTGTTTCCAATTTGCATAGATAATCGAGTTGGGGACCAAGTGTAATGTATCAAAGTTCGCAGATGACACTAAGATGAGTGGTAAAGTGTACAGAGGACACTGAAAGTCTGCAGAAGGTATGGATAGTTAAGTGAGTGGGCAAGGGTCTGGCAGATGGAGTACAATGTTGGTAAATGTGAGATCAGCCATTTTGGTCAAAATAATTAAAAAATGGATTATTATTTAAATGGTAAAAAATTGCAGCGTGCTGTTGTGCAGAGGGACCAGGATGTCCTTGTGCATGAATCGCAAAACGTTGGTTTGCAGGTGCAGCAGTAATTAGGATTGCAAATGGAATGTTGTCCTTCATTGCTAGAGGGATGGAGTTTAAAAACAGGGATGTTATGTTGCAGCTGTACAGGGATCTGGTGAGTACTGTGTATATTTTGGTCTCCTGACTTGAGAAAGAATGTACTGGCACTGGAGGGGGTGCAAAGGAGATTTATTAGATTGATTCCGGAGATGAGTGGATTGGCTTATGAGGAGAGACTGAGTAGACTGGGACTATACTCATTGGAATTTAGAAGAATAAGGGGGTATCCTATAGAAACCTATAAAATTACGGAGGGGATAGAAAAGATAGAAGCAGGAAGGTTGTTTCCACTGGTGGGTGAAACTAGAACTGGGGGGCATAGCCTCAAAATAAGGGGGAGCAGATTTAGGGCTGAGTTGAGGAGGACCTTCTTCACTCGAAGGATTGTGAATCTGTGGAATTCCCTGCCCAGTGAAGCAGTTGAGGCTACCTCGTTGAATGTTTTTAAGACAAAGATAGATTTTTGAACAGTAAAGGAATTAAGGGTTACAGTGAATGGGCAGGTAAGTGGAGCTGAGTCCACAAAAAGGTCAGCCATGATCTTATTGAATTCCAGAGCAGGCTCGAAGGACCAGATTGCCTACTCTTGCTCCTACTTCTTAAGTTCCTGTTCTGATTTAAAATCAACACAAATAATAATCTTTAATAATAATCTTTATTATTGTTACAAGTATGCTTAAATTAACACTTCAATGCAGTTACTGTGAAAATCCCCGAGTCGCCATACTCCGGCGCCTGTCTGCGTACACTTAGGGAGAATACAGAAAGTCCAATTCACCTAGTTTTTCTTTGAATCAGGGTGATACCATAGGTTCTGTTTAAATGCACTTGGGTCACTGTATATTTTGGGATGATGAGAAGGATTTAATTGTTTGTGGTCCTATTTTGACCATAGAGTGATGCTGTTGTATATGATGGTACATTAGGTTGCCAAAGCACCTTCACCTTCGTTGCTTTAAGACCCTCTTTAAAACTCATCTCCTTGGCCATACGTTTGGTCATGCTTGCTGATTTCTACATCGTTAGCTCAGTGTACGTTTTATCCCCCCATACTTCTGGGAAACACCTCGGGATGTTTTCTGGAGTTACTGGGTTATGTAATTGCAAACTATCATTGCAACCATTTTGTACAATATCTCTGAAGATTAACATTAGAGGTTACTGGCCCAATATCATAATAACATGATCGACTTGAATCAATGTCATTAGCTGTTATTGTATTCATTCTTAGGGGGTAGTTTTGTGACTGTTCTTAGTTTGGATTCTCTATTTAATTTCTTATCGTATTCTTCATTTACGAATTTCCTCCTATTTTGTGTATTCTTTTCTGAGAGTCCACACTGAGTTGTAACAAACGAAACAAAGGTTTATTTCCGAGGTTTAAGACATTGCTCCCGATAATACACATCCGGGTCTGAGACGGCCGGTCACGAACTGACCCACCTTCTAAAAAATGTTTTTTTTATAAATGTTTTTTATTGGATTTTTGAACAAAGTATATTTGCCGTTATATACACAGGATATGATATATATATATATAGGGCACACACACACAAATCACAAAGGGAGAAGAGAAAAGAAAAAAAACAGTAACAACGCGAGAAAAGTACCAAATCAAGTAATGTAACTGGTAGGGTATAATGCGAGAGAAGCCATAGTCACAATGCTTGCTATTACTAACTGAAATAGATTTGTCACTAAATCCCAGCCATAGCAACTCTGTACACTTGGCAAAATTATTTACACACATAAGTAGGCATCTTTTTGTGGGGGATGGGATAGATATACATTTGGGTGCCGGAGAGACAATTCCGGAGGGTAATCCTCGAGTGGGTCTGGTGCTGATGTTGCCCCTTGCTTCTCCTGGACAGATTTTGCTGCCGTTGTCGTCTCGTGCTCACTACCACTTCAGCCAGTCCTCCTGTCTTCCACCTGTATTCTCCTTTTTCTCTGTTCCTGTGGATGCCAAGTTAGTTAATGTTTCCCTGCCTCCTTCCCCCCCTCAACCTACCTCCCTGGCTCTCCTCTATTGTTCCCTGTCTCTTCCTTCCTCCCCTCCTCCGCCCACCCCCCCCCCCCACCCCCCGCCGTGGTTTGCCTTTCCTTCCTCTTAGATTTAGCTGTGTCCCCCCCCAGCTCCCTTAGCGAGGAAGCTCGTATTCCACAAGGACACAGGGAATACAATCGTTCCCACCCCATAAGTCCCATGCAGGTGCAGGTCATGACATATTCTTTTTGATGTTTTACTGTGGGCTGTTCGTCATCTCACTGTTATAGAACATAGAACATAGAACAGTACAGCACAGAACAGGCCCTTCGGCCCTCGATGTTGTGCCGAGCAATGATCACCCTACTTAAACCCACGTAACCCAACAATCCCCCCATTAACCTTACACTACGGGCAATTTAGCATGGCCAATCCACCTAACCCGCACATCTTTGGACTGTGGGAGGAAACCGGAGCACCCGGAGGAAACCCACGCACACAGGGGGAGGACGTGCAGACTCCACACAGACAGTGACCCAGCCGGGAATCGAACCTGGGACCCTGGAGCTGTGAAGCATTGATGCTAACCACCATGCTACCGTGAGGCCGTTATATTACCGTTATATTAATTTTCATTCCTGTTTTGGAACATGCTTAAGGAAAAACACGTGCTTATGGAACTCAGAATAGCAGGAAGCTCTGTGCCGCACTGACATTTTTAGTGACAAATCTATTTCAGTGAGTAATAGCAAGCATTGTGACTTTATCATTTACTGATGAAAAGGGCGACTTATGATTTATTCAAAGCAGCTTGAAAAGTGCTTTTATTGTGTAAATGAAATTATGAAAAATGAATTCGTTTTGGGAGTTAGACATTGGAAAAGTATTCATCGTTTCAACTTCAGTTATTTGGAGCCTAAAATTTTCCTTAACAGGTCTTCAATGACAATATCTACACACTGAAATTGAATAAAATCATGATTCATTTCAAGACTAATACAGTGAATGCTGCTGAACTTTTTATTCATTAAGTGCTTTTTCAATAAACACTGCATTAAAAGCAGAGGAGAACATTTTGACTTTGGCAATTGGCTAGTCCAGCATTTATTACCCATCCCTAATTGCTCTTGAGAAGGTGGTAATGAACCTCTTTCTTGAACTGCTGCAAACTCTGTTGGTACACCCACAGTGCAGTCAGGGAAGGAGCTCCAGAATTTTGACCCAGCAACAGAAGAGACCGTGATATATTTCCAAGATATTAATTTTTTTAAAATTCATATACGGGATGTGGCCGTTGCTGGTTAGGCCAGCATTTATTGCCCATCCCTAGTTACCCTTCAGAAGGTGGTGGTAAGCTGCCTTCTTGAACCACTGCAGTCCCTGAGGTATAGGTACACCCACAGTGCTGTTAGGGAGGGAGTTCCAAGATTTTGACCCAGCGACAGTGAAGGAACGGCGATATATTTCCAACTCAGGATGGTGAATGCTCCCAGGTATCTGCTGCGCCTGTTCTTCTACTTTGGTCAGGGTTGTGGGTTTGGAAGGTGCTGTCTAAGGAACCTTGGTGAGTTTCTGCAGTGCATCTTGTAGATGGTACACATGGCTGCCATTGTTCAGTGGTGGAGGGTTTGCATGTTTGTGGAAGGAGGAGCAAACAAGTGGGCTGCTTTTTCATGGATGGTATGAAGCTTCTTGAGTGTTTTTGGAGCTGCTCTCATCCAAGCAAATGCAGAGTATTCCATTACACTCCTCACTTGTGCCATGTAGATGGTGCACAGGCTTTGGGGGGGGTCAGGAGGTGAGTTACGCGCCGTAGAATTACTAGCCTTTGACCTGCCCTGGTAGCAACAGTATTAATATCGTTAGTCCAGTTCAGTTTCTGATCAATGATAAGCCCCAGGATGTTGTCTTGGAAGGTGCTGTGCAAGGAGGCTTGGCGAGTTTCTACAGTGTACTTTAGGCAATATTGAGGTCTTATGATCTTCCCTTTGCTGCCCAAATATGAATACGTTAGAGGAAGGTAATCGGCCTTCAAAAACTACCAGAGGAACTACTCTGGAGCTGTTATCAGAGAGATGAACTGCTGCTCAGTTACTTACATTTCCCTCAACACCGCCTCCCCCACATCCCACATTCTAGAGATGTATTGTTGCATTTCACATTTTATGCTAGTTAATCGTTGCTGTATTGGGTGCCTGATCATTATTGCTCCCAGAAACAGCTGTGATAAAAAGATGATCTACTTTTGCGATAGAGCCGCAACTTGGCCTACGCTCAGAATTAAGATATAGCAAGGTTGTTTTTCCCAACTAAAAATTGACTGTTAAGTACAAAAAAACAAAAGGTGAATAATCTGTTTTGATAGTGTAGTATATTTTTTATAGTTTTGTCTTGTTTAGAGAAACTCTCCTGCAGGAATCCACCTGGAATTGTCACATGCTCTTAGATGTGTGAGGCAGCATCTTGTGGAGGTGACGGGGATCTTGGTCTCCGGCTCTGCAGCTGGTTAGAGCCCCACATCACTTCTTTTTGGGAAGGCCTTCTATACGATGTGCCTCTCAGGCAATTAATAGCCCAGCGGTGGGCCTTCCCCTGGGACCAAAGACACTGCGGTTGGAGGTCCTGCCCACTGAGAGCTGCAAGCCAATTATAAGCTGACAGCTCTGTACTCAGCAGCTCCACAGGGTAGGCGATGAATGTTGCTGGCACTACATTCACCTGAGGCCTCGCATTGAGGTGCAATCAAAGCAAAAGTGACTAATGGTGGGAACGGAGTCCCACAGGGTCAGCAGCAAGAGGAGCTGATGACTTTTACCACTGCACCCCCCTCCCCCCAACCACCCCCTTCCACTTCTTGTCCAGGCACTGAGTATCTTTGAACAAGGGACCCCTACCGGAAATCCAAAACATAGTAATCCTTTAGCGTAGTGTTAGTAATAAATAGTTTTGTTATCTAATGTTCTTTGTTAACATTACCACATCAAGATTCAACACCAGCATAATCAAAGAACATTGCATGGTACCTAAGAGCAGATGTCAGAAGAGAACAGTTAGTGAAAGTTAGGTATGGCAAGAAGACACAAGAAAACAATCGGAGACTGAGAAAATCGACTGCAAAAGAACATACTGCCAGAAGTATGATGGAAGTATGAAGCGAGATGGAAGCATTGAAGACTTACATCCAACTGCTCACCGCTGGTAATGCAGATGCGAACTGGCATGCTTTCAAGCAACAGGTCACTTTTTACATGCAAGCTCTTGTTCTCCAAGAAGTTTCAGACATAAAAGAAAACCCTAATGACAGTAGCCGGTCCCCAAGAAATTGATCTGTGTGATATTGTTCAGTTTGCTTTGGAGGAAAATAAGAAGAGCTATTCAAAAATAATCGAGCAATTCGATAACTATTGCCATCCGCAAAAAAACGAACATTTCGAGCGTTATGTATTCAGAATGAAACTACAAAAATCAGGCAAAATCTTTGACTGTTTTGTCACAGATCTACGTCTCAAAGCGCAATCCTGCAATTTTGCAGGCCTCTATGATTCATTGATAAAAGACCAAATTGCATATGGTCTGCAATGTGATAAATTACATGAGTGATTTCTGAGGAAAACAATTTAAAACTAGCAGATGCCATAAAAATATGCAAGGCCAGTGAGATTGCACAAAAGCAAGATCCAGACAAATGAAAGTGGCGGGAAAAAAGAGGGCACGTCCGATGCCAGTTTTGCTGTGTCCCAGTGGGATCAGAAACATGGTCCAAGTGGTGGCCATTTTGAACAACTTTCAGCGAACACCATTTAATGTCAAAGGTGTGGCAGAATGCACAGCCTGAGAAAATGGCCTTCATATGGCAAAACGTGCACCAGATGCTCCAAGAAAAACCATTTTGCCCAGCAATGCCTGTCGATTGCAAGAACGCAGCAACCTAAGAGTGTTAATATAGTAACCGAGGCTAAAAAAACAAATGATTTGTCAATTATGCAAGTGCAGCCCTGAAAAGGCAAGCTGAGTTTAATGATGCACCAGATGGCCCAGAAGGTTCTTTTTTCATGGACCTGATCAATGAAGGCGCTGAACAAGGAAACACAAAAATAGAAGAAGAAATAGCAAACCACTTGGATAATTGGACAATTCCGCTCATAATTATCAAGCCAGCGCAAACATCAAAATGGACACAGGTGCCAGAGCAAATTTAATCAACGAAGCAGACCTGCTGAAGATGTGGATTCAACCACGAATAGAGGATAACAATAGCAATCTCATCGACTATATTGGCGCACCAATCAAGACGTTGGGAACATGTAGCCTGCAAGTCAAAGTGAATGCACAATTATTCACAGTTAAATTTGCAATTGTTGAAGCAGACAAGCGATCACTGCTAGGCGCAGCAGCATGTGAGTCACTGTAGCTAGCACAGCCATTATATGATACAGACACTGACGATACAGACACCGACTATAGACACCGAAGATACAGACACCCACTTTAAAGACACCATAGATATAGACACCAACTATACAGACACCGAAGATACAGACACTGATGATACAGACACCGAAGATACAGACACCAGCTATACGGACACCAAAGTTACAGACATTGACGATACAGACACCGACTATACAGACACCGAAGATACAGAAACCAACTATACAGACACCAAAGATACAGACACTGATGATACAGACACCGACTATACAGACACCGAAGATATAGATACCTACTATATACTGATGGCGCACACGGCAGCCATAGATGCAAAGTCAGTGCAGCCTCCGGAGGAACAATCCAAGATTTAGGCCACAACTCCGCACACAGCAAATTACAAAAAAGGTTCTACTGAAAAGGTGGTGGACCTAGAAGATACGGGTGCCCGCGAGAGTGTGAAACAATGCGTAAATACCAAGTCAGAAGTCAACAGAAACAAAGTCTTCAAAGCGTAACCAAAGGCTGCTTCAGAAGATGACTCTACGGGTTCTGGAGGCAAATGTCTCCTTGAAAAGAAACACAACAGTGATGTCAATGGCTGCTCATCAAACATCAAACAGAAATGTCGTGCCAGAACAATAGAAAACAAGAACTAATGGTCTGAAGAGCAGGACAAACAAAAGTTTAAAAAGCACGGAAAGAAATCAAATAAGCCAAAAAGCACTGATCTTGAGCGACAGCTGGCACAGTGTAGTACAGTATATCATGGCCTCACAAAAGAAAATGATGAACTTTTGGAATTGAAACAGCACCAAGAGCTAGAAATGAGGAAACTGGATAGGACACAAGCTGTGCTACTGGAGGAGAAGGGGGAACGAGAAACCCTGCAACTTACTTGCCTCTCAGTTTCAACAAGCAGAAATAGTACACCAGAAACAGTTATTGAGAAGGATCGGCAAATCATAAACCAGCTGAACACAAAGATGAATTCCCTTCAGCACAGTATTGAGTCTCTAGAGAGCGAGAGAGAGAAGCCACATGAAAGGGAATTGCATTGAATTGGAGAACAAACATATTCAGTCGAAAAAAACATTTGAAGCAAGTGAAGACAACAACAGAAACTACAAAACTGAGGTAGATGAATTGGATCAGGAAGTCAAGCAACTGAACATCCTGAAGGAAGAGCTAAATAGGAAAACAGGAGATATGGAAACCTGCCTGCAAGAGAAAAAAGCAGAGCTGCAAGAGGTGACGCACAATCTCAGAGATACCAAAGAACAGCAGCTCAGTGCAAAGAACAGCACACTAAAGCAACTAGAGGAAAAGCTGAAAGGGCAATCTGACTATGAAGAGGTTAAAATAGAGCTGAGTATCCTGAAGTCAATGGAAGATGCAGCATCAGAAGGATCTGAATTACAGGACACATCCAAACTCCTAGAGGCACTTCTGCTGGAGAACTACCACTCATTGCAATCTAAAAATGCAACTCTGCGTATCACCAACAGTGGCCCCAATGATCCCGTTCCAGCATTAGATCTAGGACAACAGCCCCAGCTCAAAGTCCAGCATATGCAAGATATAGAAACCGAGAATCAGAAACTGTGGGACACACTTGAGGAATACAACAAGGAGTTTGCAGAAGTCAAGAATCAGGAAGTAACAATAAATCAACGAGTATGGAAATACCTTGAGCATCAAAGCAGGAAGCCTTGCTCTTGGGAAAGAGAGAAATTACGGAATTACTTCACGGAAAAGGAAGGAATTTGCAGGAGACTCAAACATTTTTGGCCTCCAAATTTGAGGAGGCTAATCGCAAGGTTCAAGTGTTACAGACAGCCCCGGAATCAACTCAGACTGAGCTATGTGATTGAAAAGCAAAGTATGATGCAGAATCAACTGCCAAAGTGGATGAAGTTGAAGTTATCAGGACAGATCTGGAAAGAGCCAATCAAAGCAGGGTAGCATGGTGGTTAGCATAAATGCTTCACAGCTCCAGGGTCCCAGGTTCGATTCCCGGCTGGGTCACTGTCTGTGTGGAGTCTGCACGTCCTCCCCCTGTGTGCGTGGGTTTCCTCCGGGTGCTCCGGTTTCCTCCCACAGTCCAAAGATGTGCGGGTTAGGTGGATTGGCCATGCTAAATTGCCCGTAGTGTCCTAATAAAAGTAAGGTTAGGGGGGGGTTGTTGGGCTACGGGTATAGGGTGGATACGTGGGTTTGAGTAGGGTGATCATGGCTCGGCACAACATTGAGGGCCGAAGGGCCTGTTCTGTGCTGTACTGTTCTATGTTCTATGTTCTAAAGGGCAGAGGTGGTTCAAAGAGAGACAGAGAACTTACGTGAGCAACTTTCCTTGGCTAACAAATACCTGCAGCTGGCCACCCAGATCCAGAAAGCTCCTGGTGTGGAACAAGCTCTTGAAATGTTAACACGATCAAGTCAGCAAGTTGAACTGGCAGCAAAAGACCGTGAGATAATACAATTAGTTGAGGATGTACAAAGGTTGCAGGCAACTCTAACCAAACTGCTTGAAATCTTAGCAAGTCAGGTCTCACAACTAGACCAGTTCACGCTCAAGAAAAATATAGATCAAGGTGCGTATAGATACCAAGCCTGTCTTGAGAGCGAAAACAGAAAAGAACAAGAGTTCTTCATGCTTCAGCAACAGATATTTCATAAATAAGAAATCAACATATTGTTCAATACAACAAACACAGGAAAAAGACCACTTCAGGCAACAAGGGCGGTTCAGTGGCAGAATCAGTCAGAAGTGTCATGAGAGAGTACCTTTAAGAAATGGGTGTTTTTATAGAATAATTATAGTGGGTGTACCTTTAAGAAATGGGTGTTTATTACTGCAGTGATATCAGAGTGTGGGTGGAGCTGGGCTGTCTGCCAGCTTTTAGTTTCACTTTTGAGGAAAGCTTTGGGTGTGCCTGTGTTTTTTTGGTTTTGTTTCACTGTTGGAGCTGCAGTCAGCCACAGAATGTGTAATGTTGTTCTCTCTGCCATGTAAAGACTATCTCTCGATCATTTGGCGAATTCAGAGGATAACTGTTCTCAGTAGTGAATTTAAACCTGATGTGCTTCTGTTAAAAGTTTTATCTAAGTCTTGTGGATGTTAAAAGGAAACACTTAGTGTTGTATTCTTTGGGGGTTGTATTTGAATTAATGTTTGCTAAGATGTCACTATATATTTTAAGAAGGTTAACTTGAGTTTATAGAATAATCATTGTTTTGCTTGAAAAAATACCTTTCCATTTCTGCTGTACCACACCTGTAGAGTTGGCCCTGTGCTCCCCAAACCACAATCTATTAAAAGTGTGGGTCAGGTGAACTACATGATACACTTTGGGGTTCTCTAAACCCTGGCCCATAACAGAAACCTGATCGATTGAACTGATGAACAATCACATTTGCATGCGTGCAGTTTTACATGACCAAAATAATTTCAAAAGAAAGGAGGATGTGATGATAGGTAGATGATCAGCTGTATATAATATAAGTAGATCATCATCATCTGTATGTGTATTATAAGTTAGATGCTTTACTGTTGTAGTCCTAGCATCCGACCAGAAGGTGGTGTGAATATGCAGGCACGTGACCCAGACACACCATGTATTCCGGCACAATGTGTTAGTAAGGAGTTGGTAGCTTTCACATATTAGAGTAGCTGTGTAGTATCTTAGTGTAAGTTAGTGATAGACCTTTATTTCCAACTGTATTAATCTTAGACATTACAGTAATCCTTTAGAGTGGTTTCAGTATTAAATAGTTTTGTTGTAAAACAAAGTCTAATATTCTTTGTTAACACTACCACATCAAGATTCAACATCTGCATAATCAAAGAACATTACAAAAAGGATACTACGTAATATAGGAGCTCATGGAGTTGGAGGTAATATTCCGACATTGATAGGGGATTGGCTAACTAACAGAAATGCAGGGAGTAGCAATATGGGGTCTTTTTCAGGTTGGAGAGAAGTAACCATTGGAGTGCTGCAGGGACCGGAGCTGGGACCGCAGCTCTTCACTTTATATATTAATGATTTGGAGGAAGGAATGCAATGGTGGGAGGGAAGGCAGGTTGTAAGGAGGATATAAATAGTTTATAGAGAGGTATTGACTGACTCAGTGAGTGGGCAAAACATTGGCAAATAGAATTCAATGTGGGAAAATGTGAGATTGTTTATTTTGGAAGAAAGAATTAGAAGGCCGATTATTATTTAAATGGAGAGAAACTGCAGAAGCTGTAACATAACGAAATTTGAGGATCCTTGTTCAAGAAACCCAGAAAGCCAGCATGCAGGTGCGGAAAGTAATAGGGAGGGCAAATGGAATGATGGTTTTTATTTCAAGGGGACTGGAGTATAAAAGTAAAGAGGTGTTGCTGCACCTGTGAGGTACTAGTGAGGCTATGTTTAGAATAATGTGCACAATTTTAGTAACTTTATTTAAGGAAAGATGTATTATCATTGGAGGCAGTACCAGAGGAGCTTTACTAGAATGATCCCAGGTAGGGAAGGACTGCCATATGAGGAAAGGTTAAACAGGTTAGTTCTGTACTTCTTGGAGTTCAGAAAAATAAGAAATGATATGATTGAAATAAATAGGGGGTTAGGCAGGGTTAATGTTAGGATTGGAGAGTGCAGGACCAAAGGTCATAGTCACAGAATAAGGGGATGCACATTTAAGATGGATTTGAGGAATAATTTCGTCTCTCAAAGAATGGTGAATCCTTGGAATTTTTTACCTCAGGAAGCTGTGGAGGCCGATCCCTGGAACATTTTCAAGGTTGAAATTTATAAGTTTTTAATCCGTAGGGGAATTAAGGGTGATGGAGATAAGGCAAGAAAATGGATTTAGTGAGTGTTGGATTAACCATGGTCGTATTAAATGGCAGAGTAGGCTCAAAGGCCTAAATGGCCTACTCCCGTTCCTATTTTTTATGGTCTTATGGTAAATCAGTATGGAGGCGACAAGACAATGGGGTCCTCACCAGCCAGCCTCCTGTCCAATGAAATGAACCCCCACTACCAAACTCGCCATGAGGTAGGGCATAAAATTCCACTTGTATTCTGCAAAATAAGCTTGCTTCTTAATCCATCCTCAATGATATACTGGTTTTTTTTACTGTACAAGTAGATACTCAGGAATGTAAGACATGTGGAATCAACTTAAGAAAGTCACAGATGCCACAAAAGTCCATGAAGGATCAATAGAAAAGCCTGAATTTGTCAAAATAGCCGTAATTGCTCTAGTGCACTGTAGTGAACAGAATATCTTTTCCTGCTAAATGTAATAGAGTCAATGCCAATTTTCACTCCCAGTTTTGCTACCTCCTTCTCTCCTAATTACTCTCAGTATTGTCCTTTAGACATGGAATGCTAGATATTCATTTCTTATAGGATGTTATTTATAGACGATGTCACCTATAATGACCCACCTGAAATATTATACAGACATTAGTATGCAATAGTTGAAGGACGAAACTAATTTCCAGAAAAAAGAAAAGCTTGTTTGTTTCTGTAGTTATTTCATAAACATACATCCAAATGCATGAAATAAGAATGAAAGAAAAATTATAATTTAAAAGAAATATTTCATGATATGAACAGTTTACACATTGTATAATGCTCTCTGTGTCCTCGTTCAGTATTAGCACACTGGTGGAAGTGGTTTGTTCATCTGGGTATTTCCATTTATTTCTGTGGGAATCATAGATACACTGCTCACAAGGTTGATCATCTCCATCCAAGCTTGTTTATTTACATATTGATTGAGGATTTCTGAGTTTATGATCACTGTTCTCCCAAATTGTACAACAAAAGGACGTGTCACTGTTCATGTTTCATGTGGTGGGTAAAAAGGACTTCTGCCTGAAGCCTTTGTTTCACACAAGATTACATCAGTGGTCACATAACTATGGCAAGCCTCAAGAGGCAGCAGTGCACAAAGGTATTTCTCCAAACATCCCCCTTTTCATAACTAAAAAAAAATACACATTGCTTGAATTATAATTTGCAGCTGCAAGTTACCCACATACACGGTCAATAAAGTCATCATGGTGAATATAGAACCATGTCATTCTATTCTGTATCACTTGTGTCTGTCTCCATGCATGTATTGCACAGAGAGGGTGGAAAACCCCTATCTGGGACTAAGTTCTGTGGTAGAGACAGGAACAGTGGGTGTTTCCCATTGTAGAGGATGATGGGAAACAAAGCCATATCTTCTGTCCACGGCATAAATAATTATGCATCCAGAGGTTCTGTGGCAGCTGTAGCACGTGGGCTTGACAGCACACATTCCTTTTTCATGTCTGGGTGCCATATTTAAAAGGTGCCTGTTACTTTCTTTTTTGCCACACAGAGAAGGTACGGAAGTGCCCACACTCTAGATTCTTGTAAAACACGGTGAGAGGTTTATTAAAGGTGCTGCTAATACAATCAAAGATGGTAATCTGCTCAAAGCCCGCGCAAATACTCTGCTGATGTCACTACACATCATGTGATGCATAACCAGTTGGAATGTAATTCCAGATACATAACACCCTCCCCTTTTACTTCATTAGTGCAATGACAATTAGTATTTATACAAAAGATCCACTTATGCATTATTTCTATAAATATATACAAGTCAATAAGACAGTCCTGTGGTGGATGTCTCTTCTTTTTTGGTAGAATTCAGCAATCTTGAACTTTGCTACTTGAGAATCGGATGTGTCCTCATTCCTTTCTGTAGATGGTGTGAGTAGTTATTTCAGTATCTGTCACTCTAGGCATTGAAAAGTCCTTAGAAACAGAATCTGAACTCTTCACTGGTTTCTGTTCTGAGATACAGCTCTCTAGATTTTTCAAGGATACAACTCTTGAGAAGGTTCTGCAAACTCACTTTGTGAAGAATATAGCTGAGCAGCATGACATTGCCAAACTCTCTCATCATCAGTCTGTATAGTGTATAATGTTGGACCTGTCTTTTCTAGGATCGTAGCAGGTACCCATTTCTTATCAGTGAGTGTAGCTCTGAGCTAACACTCTCTCTCACTGGTTAAATACTTGCGTTTTTGAGTATTGGTCCCTCCTAACAACTTGTGCTTGTTGTTGTTATTTGACAATCTCTGTAGTATGCAGGTAGAGTGAACAAATCAAACTGTGATTGTAGTTTCCTCTTGAACAACAGCTTTGCCAGTGAACTTTGCACAGTAGCATGTACAGTTTTCTGGTAAGACATTAGAAATTAGTTTACTCTTTTTGCCAAGTCCCCCAGTCCTTCGATACTTTGATAGAATGATTTAATAATTGCGCAAAACATTTGGCGGACCCTTTCATTGGTGGATGATATGAGGAGCCGGTGGCGTAGTGATATTGTCACTAGACCAGTAATGCTCTGGGGACCCAGGTTCAAATCCCACCACTGCAGATAATGAAATTGAATTCAATAAAAATCTAGAATTAAAAGTTTAATGATGACATTGTCGATTGTCACAAAAGCCCATCTGGTTCACTAATGTCCTTTAGGGAAGGAAATCTGTTGCCCTTACCTGTTCTGGCATACATGTGATTCCAGATACAAATCAATGTGGTTGACTCTAAACTGCCCCCTCAGGGGCAATTAGGGATCAGCAATAAATGCTGGAACAGCCTGCAATGCTCACGTCCCATGAACGAATAAAAAAAAATGGAACTGACTTAATACAATGCACATCGTTCCCTTTCAAGTAGATCTCAAACTCCTTTGAAGTAAACTGCGCACCATGATCACTGACGATCTGCTTCAGTGTTCCAAATCTTGTGAATATATCATCTAGTTTCTCAGTGGTCTGCTCAGTCATCT